>NW_027196025.1:0-107500 GCF_038502225.1 Cherax quadricarinatus | reverse complement strand
TTTCCTAGGCCGACCCCTACCCCGCCTTCCTTCCACTACAGACTGATACACTTTTGAAGTCATTCTGTTTCTGTCCTTTCTCTCTACATGTCCGAGCCACCTCAACAACCCTTCCTCAGCCCTCTGGTCAACAGTTTTGGCAATCCCGCAGACTCCTAAGTGCACCGCTCACCCTTTTCCCCTCATCAATTCTATGATTCACCTCATCTTTCATAGACCCATCCGCTGACACGTCCACTCCCAAATATCTGAATACATTCACCTCCTCCATACTCTCTCCCTCCAATCTGATATCCAATCTTTCATCACCTAATCTTTTTGTTATCCTCATAACTTTACTCTTTCCTTTATTCACTTTCAATTTTCTTCTTTTACACACCCTACCAAATTCATCCACCAACCTCTGCAACTTCTCTTCAGAATCACCCAAGAGCACAGTGTCATCAGCAAAGAGCAACTGTAACAACTCCCACTTTATGTGTGATTCTTTATCTTTTAACTCCATGCCTCTTGCCAAGACCCTCGCATTTACTTCCCTTACAACCCCATCTATAAATATATATAAATATATTGAACAACCACGGTGACATCACACATCCTTGTCTAAGGCCTACTTTTACTGGGAAATAATCTCCCTCTTTCCTACACACTTACCTACACACTTACCTACACACTTAACTACACACTATATATTTTGATTTTCTCATATACTTACCTCTCACTATTACAATTTCTTACGTTGATTGTTTATGAAATTCCTTTACTAATTCATTTGCTTTTCATATATACTGGTTCATCACTTAAACGATGAACATCTCTTCTCCATTTTACCCCCTGTCTTTGTATAATTTTTACAAGGAAAATCTTCCCTTTCGTTGTTTCTCTCTTGTCTCCACGAGACTCACACCGACTCTGCATTTGCAGCTTCACACCACACATTGAGAATTCTTCTCTTCACTGTCTCATATTCAAGCCAAACTTTTTTCAACATTGTCTCATCCCACACAATTAAAATTATTAACATGATTTCTCTACTTTCCTTAGAAAAGCTGACATTTTTATAACATATTAGATAAGTGTCCTTAACACATATATACGCGTGGTGCATATAGTGTACGTTACTATTACATTATTGTGCATTTTTTTTTTACTACCTAATACTAGCTACCTCAAATACTTTTTACTTTTTAATTGCTATTAATTGTGTTACAAGTCAAATCTTACTCCAAATTAATATTATTCATGGTTGCTACCTGTCCATTTAATTTTGTTTACCACTACTTATTTTAGTTCCTTTTATATTGTGTGTGCAATTAGTGTATATTCCAATTACATTATTGTGCAATTCCCAAAACTATCTTTTGCTAGCTAGTACCAACTACCTCATATTTTTTTTACTTTTTATAGTGCAATTAATTTCTCAACTTATTATATATTACAAGTCAGATCTTACTCCCAAATCAATAGTGACTATCTGTCCATTTAACTTTGTTTACCATTACTTAATTTAGTTCCTTATATATTTTCTCCTTTATTTTAGCTTTATATAACTACCTTAGTTCATATATTCACAATTGTTAAAATAATCAAGGTGCTGTTCTCAGGTGCTAAAGTGTAATAAGTTCATTATTTTGCCATTATATTCCCTAGCTCCTTTACTTGATTACCACTTTATTTGTTCACCACAACTTATATTAGTCCCTCTTATATTGTCTCCTTTATTTTAACTTTAAAGAACTACCTTAGTTCATATATTTCCTTTACATTTGTTCAAAATAATTCAGGTGCTATTTTTAGCTTTAGAATATTTTTTTACTTTGTCTTATACTTAATTCTAATTATAGATTCACTATAAATCTTATGATTACAAGCATTGATCCTGATACCAACCTCTTATTGAATGACTTAAATGAATCAAACAGTAACTGTAATTACTACACAGCAGAACAATCAAAGGCACTTCTCAGAGCCAACAACAACATAACTGTCTTTAACTACAATATCAGATCTTTAAGCAAACATTACGATGACCTCATAGCATTACTAAATTCCCTGCATGCCAGTATGTCCATCATTACTCTCACCGAAACCTGGCTAAAGCCTGATACTACAGATGTCTATGCCATTCCTGGTTACACAGCCATACACAACTGTAGGCCAGATCAACAAGGGGGTGGCACAGCTATATACTACTCAGACCAACTAGAATGTATCACTAATACTTGCACAAGGGATGAACATGGGGAATATATAATAGCTAAATTCAAATCCAAATACCTACAAAAACCTCTCACAGTGATAAACATCTACAGAGTACCACAGTCAAACATTAGCCGTTTTAGTGAAAACCTAGGAAGTATGATAACTGATGCACGCATGAATAAAGATCACTTACTACTCTCAGGTGACTTCAATATAAATCTCCTGCAAGACCAGGACCCACACGTTACTGAATTCACAAACACTATGAGTAACTGCTTGTTGCTACCAACAGTAACAAAACCTACAAGAATTACAGAGACTAGTGTTTCCCTACTAGACCACATCTGGACCAACACCATATCCCCTTTAAAATCAGGCATAATCACAGATAATACCACAGACCACTACCCTACCTTCCTCATAACTAATCTAGGCAAATTACCCCAAGACACTACTAAAGTCACTTTCAGACTTCACAATGAGGCAGCCATTAATAACTTCACAACAGCAGTGACAAACATTGACTGGCACACTGAGCTAGAAATCTATACAGATATTGACGAATGTATTAATAATTTTCTAAAAAAGACCCAATACCTCTATAACAAGCACTGCCCTAAAAAAACTAAACAGATGACAGCTAAGAGACTGAACAGTCCCTGGCTAACACCCAGCATCCTCAAATCCATAAATACAAAGCACCTATACGAAAAACAGTACAGAATGGGTCACATAACCAGAGACCAAACAAAACGTTACTCGTCAATCCTAACCAGCCTGATAAGAAGGGCTAAAAAATTGTATTATGAGAACAGATTATCCAACTTAAAAGGTGATATAAAAAAGACCTGGAAAACCCTATCAGAAATTCTAGGAACAAAAAAGATATCACGAAATAGCGCAATTGAACTAACAAAACCAGATGAACCCCAACTCCCACCAACTGAAACAGCAAACAGACTCAATGATTTCTTCTCCACCATAGGAAAAAACCTTGCCAATAAAATCCCAAGCTCAAATACCCCACCCAATGACTACCTCACTGGCAACTACCCGAACACACTGTTCCTAGCTCCGACTAACCCAACAGAAGTCTCCCTTATTATCAACACACTAAAAAACAAGACAGGAGATTTAAATACCTTACCACCCTTTATATACAAAAAAGCATCGCAAGTGCTGTCACCAATCATTGCAACACTCTTTAACAAATCCATCGAATCCTCTACCTTCCCTACAGTTCTCAAAATAGCGAGGGTCACCCCGATCCATAAAGGAGGAGACCAAACAGACTTGAATAACTATAGGCCAATATCCAACTTACACCCTCTCTCTAAAATCTTCGAAAAATTAATTCATAAGCGAATCTATTCCTACCTCATCTCCCACAACATACTCAACCCCTGTCAGTTTGGGTTCAGGCCTAATAAAAATACGAATGATGCTATTATACACATGCTAGAACAAATATACACTGCACTAGAGAAAAAAGAAGTCCCACTGGGGATCTTCATTGATTTACGTAAAGCTTTTGATACAGTTGACCATGATTTGCTCCACATAAAATTGTCGCACTATGGTATAAGAGGGCACTCCCTCAACTACCTAAAGTCATACCTCAGCAACAGAAGCCAATATGTGTACACAAATGGAGCAAACTCTTCCGCACAGCCAATTACAGTTGGTGTCCCACAGGGAAGTGTCCTTGGCCCTCTTCTCTTTCTCATTTACATAAATGACCTACCAAATGCATCGCAACTACTCAAACCCACACTATTTGCAGATGACACTACATACGTCTTCTCTCACCCGAGCCCAGTCATGCTAGCCAATACTGTAAATACCGAATTACAGAAAATATCTACCTGGATGATGACTAACAAACTTACTCTCAACATTGACAAAACCTACTTCATTCAGTTTGGTAACAGAGCTACAGATGTCCCTCTTAACATAATGATAAACGGATCACCTATCACAAAGCTCACAGAGGGAAAATTCTTAGGAATCCACCTTGATAATAGACTCAAATTTCAAACACATATACAACAAATTTCCAAGAAAATTTCCAAGACCGTAGGCATACTATCGAAGATACGGTACTATGTTCCACAGTCAGCCCTCCTGGCCCTATATCACTCACTTATTTACCCCTATCTCACCTATGGAATTTGTGCATGGGGCTCAACAACAATAAACCATCTCAGACCATTAATTACCCAACAAAAGGCTGCAGTCAGAATGATAACAAATTCCCACTACAGGCAGCACACTCCACCAATATTCAAAACTCTAAACCTACTCACCATACAAAACATCCATACTTATTATTGTACCTACTACATACATAGAACACTTAACTCGGATATAAACCCTCCCCTCAAACGTCTCCTTACCAACCTCAACAGAACACATGACCATAACACAAGGCACAGATCACTCTTTGATGTTCCTCGTGTCCATCTCACACTATGCAAAAACTCAATGCACATAAAAGGCCCAAAAATCTGGAATTCATTACCTGTGAATATAAAAGAAACACTGTTTATAAATTCAAGTCTCTTCTTAAAAATCACTTACTCACCCACAACTAAATAAATACTGAATAATTGTATCTCATAAATGTTTAACCTGTGACCCTATCAAACTTTGTTTTTTTTAATTACATTACCTAACAGAATACTCCATTCTACTGAATGCACAGCAACTCAGTAACTGACCATATGACCTGTCTTTGAAATACTCATTTGTGCTTAATTGTCATCTGTTTACAATAATGTTTTACCACTGAATATATCATTGCTTAGTTAATCTTAAGTTAATTTTAAGCCTGCTCATAATGCTATGCATACAAGGGGCTTTGGCATGTTACACTTGTGTGTGTACTTACCTAGTTGCACTCACCTAGTTGAGGTTGCAGGGGTCGAGTCCTAGTTCCTGGCCCCGCCTCTTCACTGGTCGCTACTAAGTCACTCTCCCTGAACCGTGAGCTTTATCATACCTCTGCTTAAAGCTATGTATGGATCCTGCCTCCACTACATCGCTTCCCAAACTATTCCACTTCCTGACTACTCTGTGGCTGAAGAAATACTTCCTAACATCCCTGTGATTCATCTGTGTCTTCAACTTCCAACTGTGTCCCCTTGTTGCTGTGTCCCATCTCTGGAACATCCTGTCTTTGTCCGCCTTGTCAATTCCTCTCAGTATTTTGTATGTCGTTATCATGTCCCCCCTATCTCTCCTGTCCTTCAGTGTCGTCAGATCGATTTCCCTTAACCTCTCCTCGTAGGACATACCCCTTAACTCTGGGACTAGTCTTGTTGCAAACCTTTGCACTTTCTCTGCTTTCTTTACGTGCTTGGCTAGGTGTGGGTTCCAAACTGATGCCGCATACTCCAATATGGGCCTAACGTACACGGTGTACAGGGTCCTGAACGATTTCTTATTAAAATGTCGGAATGCTGTTCTGAGGTTTGCTAGGCGCCCATATGCTGCAGCAGTTATTTGGTTGATGTGCGCTTCAGGAGATGTGCCTGGTGTTATACTCACCCCAAGATATTTTTCCTTGAGTGAGGTTTGTAGTCTCTGGCCCCCCCTAGACTGTACTCCGTCTGCGGTCTTCTTTGCCCTTCCCCAATCTTCATGACTTTGCACTTGGTGGGGTTGAACTCCAGGAGCCAATTGCTGGACCAGGTCTGCAGCCTGTCCAGATCCCTTTGTAGTTCTGCCTGGTCTTCGATTGAATGAATTCTTCTCAACAACTTCACGTCATCTGCAAACAGGGACACTTCGGGGTCTATTCCTTCATTCATGTCGTTCACAAATACCAGAAACAGCACTGGTCCTAGGACTGACCCGTGTGTGTGTGTGTGTGTGTGTGTGTGTGTGTGTGTGTGTGTGTGTGTGTGTGTGTGTGTGTGTGTGTGTGTACTCACCTATTTCTACTCAGGTATTTGTGGTTGCAAGGGTCGAGTCATATCTCTTGGCCCCGCCTCTTCACTGATCGCTACTAGATCATCTCTCTCCTTGCTCCATGAGCTTTATCAAACCTCGCCTACCCTCGTAGCCTGGCCTGTATTTAGTCTTCCTTGCTGATTGTTTAACCATGTTGCTGTTAGCGGTCAGCTGGCCCACACAGCCTGGTAGATCCGGAGGTATTTGTTTTTTTTTCTGGTAACTTGCATTTTTTTCTGGTAAAATTTTGATATCAGTTGCAGATTGTCTTTGATTTTCCTTTAAAATTTATTTTTCTTTCTTATATCTCAGTTCCTCTTTAGACTACACTGTCGGTCACTCTTACTCTTGTCTTTCCATCCAGTATATACTTGCTGTGCCCTCTAAAGTTAGTTAACTATTCTAACAGTCTACATAAGTATATGTCTTCCTCAGTATTTATTTCTATATTCGTCTGTTCTCACTAATGTTTTACCCTCGTGACAGCTGAACAATAATGTGGGTGAATTAGTTGATTGATACAGTAAGATTTTGTTCATACAATTCATCTGACGAGGGAGAATTACTAAGCGTACGAGGTCTCTGACATTCTCCTCCTTCGGTATACAGTACTTCTCTTGTAGATGATTCTCACAAGTCTCGACCTTAATATACTGATTTACAGTGAGCAATGAAGATTAACGTTATACATAAAATGTACAATACATTACATTGGGCATGTTTTATTTTTTAGGCTTTAAGTACATTACATTCAAATGTTTCACACAGATGTTATGAGTACATAATAATTACATTACATAATTATTACATACTTAGCTTGCGGACCCCCAGTACATTACATAATTATTACATACTTAGCTTGCGGACCCCCAGTACATTACATAATTATTACATACTTAGCTTGCGGACCCCCAGTACATTACATAATTATTACATACTTAGCTTGCGGACCCCCAGTACATTACATAATTATTACATACTTAGCTTGCGGACCCCCAGTACATTACATAATTATTACATACTTAGCTTGCGGACCCCCAGTACACATTACATACTTAGCTTGCGGACCCCCAGTACATTACATACTACTTAGCTTGCGGACCCCCAGTACATTACATAATTATTACATACTTAGCTTGCGGACCCCCAGTACATTACATAATTATTACATACTTAGCTTGCGGACCCCCAGTACATTACATAATTATTACATACTTAGCTTGCGGACCCCCAGTACATTACATAATTATTACATACTTAGCTTGCGGACCCCCAGTACATTACATAATTATTACATACTTAGCTTGCGGACCCCCAGTACATTACATAATTATTACATACTTAGCTTGCGGACCCCCAGTACATTACATAATTATTACATACTTAGCTTGCGGACCCCCAGTACATTACATAATTATTACATACTTAGCTTGCGGACCCCCAGTACATTACATAATTATTACATACTTAGCTTGCGGACCCCCAGTACATTACATAATTATTACATACTTAGCTTGCGGACCCCCAGTACATTACATAATTATTACATACTTAGCTTGCGGACCCCCAGTACATTACATAATTATTACATACTTAGCTTGCGGACCCCCAGTACATTACATAATTATTACATACTTAGCTTGCGGACCCCCAGTACATTACATAATTATTACATACTTAGCTTGCGGACCCCCAGTACATTACATAATTATTACATACTTAGCTTGCGGACCCCCAGTACATTACATAATTATTACATACTTAGCTTGCGGACCCCCAGTACATTACATAATTATTACATACTTAGCTTGCGGACCCCCAGTACATTACATAATTATTACATACTTAGCTTGCGGACCCCCAGTACATTACATAATTATTACATACTTAGCTTGCGGACCCCCAGTACATTACATAATTATTACATACTTAGCTTGCGGACCCCCAGTACATTACATAATTATTACATACTTAGCGCGGACCCCCAGTACATTACATAATTATTACATACTTAGCTTGCGGACCCCCAGTACATTACATAATTATTACATACTTAGCTTGCGGACCCCCAGTACATTACATAATTATTACATACTTAGCTTGCGGACCCCCAGTACATTACATAATTATTACATACTTAGCTTGCGGACCCCCAGTACATTACATAATTATTACATACTTAGCTTGCGGACCCCCCAGGGGTCAACGGACCACATGTTGGGAACTGCTGTCCTAGTGCCCAACATGATTTTTAGAGGAACAGCGTGAAGGAGCGCAGAAAACCACTGATAATGGCTAATGTTTCTGGGGTAATGAAGGTGTGTTGATGACTTTTTATATTATCTTGTTCTTATATGAGAAAGTGGGAGTTCCTCAGGAGCATTGCATAGGCCTGCTGCCACTCGCTAGGCTGATCATGTGCTTCAAACTACAATAGGCACCCCATGTTTAATTGTCAGTTGTTGTGAGATTGTCTGGGCTGCTGCGTGAATGTCTGAGTAAACTCTGTTATCACATTTAGTTTGAAATTCCTTTACGAAATGTCAAAGTTTTATTCGGGTTTACAGAGTGTGGCTTTAGTTAATTTGCATTTGAATGGGTTTTTCCATTTTGTAAATGATGATGTCATCAAAGTGGATTGTGAGGAGCGAATTTTTAACATGTTGAAATTTTTAATATATTTTAATATAGTGAAACAGAGCACAGCCTTCTTGATCGTATCTGACGGGGTTCATGTGCTCAGTTATCCTGGTTCCAAGGTTCAAGTCAGTTTGTTCTATGTACACCAAATCGCAATTGTTGCGATGAATTTGGTATATTCATTGTGTTTCATTTGAAACTGGTTCTTTCTTCTTGGAAAAACATTTGCCGAATTTGTTTGGGTAGGAAAATATGAGCTCGGTGAAGTTTTAGAATTTTTTTTGTAAATACCTTGATGGAACCGTCTGACTTACTGTGTGTTGAACTGTTAATTTTAAAAGTAGTTTTTGTTAGCTTTTCTGAACCTTGTCTGCATGAGCCAGTATAGATTACAGAGTCCGGATACTTATATTCTGAGTCTGATTATTATTACAATCAAAGCTAAGCGCTAAACCCACAAGAGACATATTGCGCTGCATTCTGAGTTAGTCTGCATATCCTCAGGGCTTTTAGGGAAAGGCTGGAATCTGTTATTTTCTTTAAGAGCAGTTATGGCTGAAGAAATGAATATACAGTGGAACCCCGGTGCTTGAACTTAATGGGTTCCTAGGCGGTGTTCGAACTTCGAAAGTTCGATGTCCGAAACAGTATTTCCCGGGCTTTAATTATCAGTCTCACACTGGAGGATGTTGAACTGACTTTTCCAAAACTCTCTGAGAGTCAGGTCAAGCCTGTTTCAGGCTTGTAACAGATTGTATTATCCTTCACCACACTGGAACAGGATTAGTTATCCTCAGAATAGCGCTTTTAATTAAAGTTTTCGTAACATGATTACAATTGGTTTATAAAGTTGAAGAACTTTAATAAACCAAAATTGATGTTTAGCGTAAACATTACATACTTTTAAATTGTTTAAATCTGAAATCTTAGCATCCTGGAGTTTACCTGGAGAGGGTTTCGGGGGTTAACGCCCCCGCGGCCCAGTCTGAGACCAGGCCTCATGGTGGATCAGGGTGTGATCAACCAGGCTGGGGAAGCTCAAAAAATGCCTCTTGCTGTGTTTTGCTGCTGCTACTAATACACTTGTTCGTTGCACTCTCCGAAAGACTACGACAGCGCGTAGAACAAGGAAGGTGGAGAGTTAGACCGGAGACATGAATCATATTGAGTGTCTCACGATTCTCAACCACAAAATATAAAAATCACTAATATTAAATAAATCTCTATGAATATAATTCTGCAGAAGACAAGAAGTATGGCTCGATCACCAACAAGTTTATACTCTACCACAAAACTAAGTTAATATTACAAGAAAAGAGGAGAATAGGGTTCTCACAGACTATGGGAGGAGAGAGGTGTTGTCTTACTGATGTCCAGTGAGAGAGAGAGAGAGAGAGAGAGAGAGAGAGAGAGAGAGAGAGAGAGAGAGAGAGAGAGAGAGAGAGAGAGAGAGAGAGAGAGAGAGAGAGAGAGAGAGAGAGAGAGTGAGTATGATCATTGATCACAGCAGATGCAGACGTGAGGTGAGGTCAACTCGCAGCCTGGCACAGCTCTCAGAATGCATATCACAATTGGCAAAAGAGCAAACAAGCGTGTAGCTGAGAGAGACAACCAATGAAAACCTCTAATCTACCAGCACATTATTATTATTATTATAATCAAGGGGGAAGCGCTAAACCCGGAGGATTATACAGCGCCTGGGGGGGGGGATGTGGAAGGCATCCAGGCTTAATTCGGGGAACTGGAGCACAGATCCAATTCCCTAAATCAAGAGCCCCTCACCAACATCAAGGAACCTTCCTTGAGGGGATCTACCAGCACAGAAAGCATAGTGTGTAAAACATTCTACCTGTTAATATAGCTAAATAAATAAAACAAATAATACTATATTTTCGTTTTAATTACCAAGGAAAATATAATTTTGATAAAATATTCAATAAAAAATACATATATAAAAATAGTTTATGTGAAGACACAACACCGGGTTTTCTGCACACTGTATTCTAGGTGTTGTTTGTGTTTGATAAATAGTACATAGATAGATAATAATTACGTTTAACATTGTATTTTGAATTTGATGAATGTTGCTATCTTATTTAGCTGATTAAACAATGAATTGCAATCACCCCAGTTTCAACCTAGACAGAAAATATATAATTTGCACATCGATATCACATCATTTTTGCTGGTTTGATTTTGGGGAGTATGATTCAAAGTGTTCCATATATAAATTAGACAAGACTGGTTGAGAGCTGCTCTTGCTACAACCACTCTCGTGTTTGTAGGAATCTCCTTGGAATGGTAAAACTCTGGAGGAAACACCAAGTTGGGTAGACGCGATGAATTTATCTTGACTGGAAATTGATCTTTGTTGGCCAGGAATACCAGTTTAATGATGCATTAGAATTCAAAAGAATCAAACATATACCTCTTGGTTCCTTTCCCTGAGTAGTACTGCCACATTTATTTATAGGAAGAATTTGGATTGTATTCTTTGTTGACTTAATATATGAAATTATAGGGAAATCTGGTGTATTGTTGAAAATTCAGTAAATGATTAATGTCAGTTTGTTTACCTAACCTTCCTCTCCTTGATCCCCAGTTCCGTCTTCTTAGTATTGTGTTTTATTCACCCATGGCCAGAGTGTAGTAATTACTCTGGTCAATTATATTAATGTTAATTAAGCCATCGGTGGGCTTGGGGTGTTACCCTAAGTCGGGGAAAGAGAGAGAGAGAGAGAGAGAGAGAGAGAGAGAGAGAGAGAGAGAGAGAGAGAGAGAGAATGGATACATGCATCAATCACCCATATGTATTAATAAATCAGAAGGCAGCAACAAAGACCATCACTGTTGCATGGAACACTCAAGCATCATTGTTGCATGGAGCACTCAGGCATCACTGTTGCATGGAGCACTCAGGCATCACTGTTGCATGGAGCACTCAGGCATCACTGTTGCATGGAGCACTCAGGCATCACTGTTGCATGGAGCACTCGGGCATCACTGTTGCATGAAGCACTCAGGCATCACTGTTGCATGGAGCACTCAGGCATCACTGCTGCATGGAGCACTCAGGCATCACTGTTGCATGGAGCACTCGGGCATCACTGATGCATGGAGCACTTAGGCATCACTGTTGCATGAAGCACTCAGGCATCACTGTTGCATGGAACACTCAGGCATCACTGTTCCATGGTGCACTCAGGCATCACTGTTCCATGGAACACTCAGGCATCACTGTTGCATGAAACACTCAGGCATCACTGTTGCATGGAGCACTCAGGCATAACTGTTCCATGGTGCACTCAGGCATCACTGTTCCATGGAGCACCCAGGCATCAACTTTGCATGAAGCACTCAGGCATCACTGTTGCATGGAACACTCAAGCATTACTGTTCCTTGGAGCACTCAGGCATCACTGTTGCATGGAGCAATAAGGCATCACTGCTCGATGGAGCACTCAGTTATCACTGTTGCATGGAGCACTAGGTATCACTGTTCCATGGAACACTCAGGCATTACTGTTGTATGGAACACTCAGGCATCACTGTTGCATGGAGCACTCGGGCATCACTGTTCCATGGAGAACTTAGGCATCAGTGTTGCATGGAGCACTCAGGCATCACTGTTCCATGGAGCACTCGGGCATTACTGTTGAATGGGGCACTCAGGCATCATTGTTGCATGGAGCACTCGGGCATCACTGTTGCATGGAGCACTCAGGCATCACTGTTCCATGGAGAACTCAGGCATCAGTGTTGCATGGAGCACTCAGGCATCACTGTTCCATGGAGCACTCAGGCATTACTGTTGAATGGAGCACTCAGGCATCATTGTTGCATGGAGCACTCGGGCATCACTGTTGCATGGAGCACTCGGGCATCACTGATGCATGGAGCACTCAGGCATCAGGGTTACATGGAGCACTCAGACATCACTGTTGCATTAAGCACTCAGGCATCACTGTTGCATGGAACACTCAAGCAACACAGTTCCATGGAGCACTCAGGCATCACTGTTGCATGGAGCACTCAGGCATCACTGATGCATGGAGCACTCAGGCAACACAGTTCCATTGAGCACTCTGGCATCACTGTTCCATGGAGCACTCATGCATCACTGTTCCCTGGAGCACTCAGGCATCATTGTTGCATGGAGCACTCAGGCATCACTGTTCCCTGGAGCACTCAGGCATCATTGTTGCATGGAGCACTCAGGCATCACTGTTGCATGGAGCACTCAGGCATCACTGTTCCCTGGAGCACTCAGGCATCATTGTTGCATGGAACACTCAGGCATCACTGTTGCATGGAGCACTCAGGCATCACTGTTCTATGGAGCACTGAGGCATCACTGTTCCCTGGAGTACTCAGGCATCACTGCTGCATGGAACACTCAGGCATCACTGTTGCATGGAGCACTCAGACATCATTGTTGCATGGAGCACTCAGGCATCACTGTTCCATGGAACACTCATGCATCACCTTTGCATGAAGCACTCAGCATTGAGCACTCAGGCATCGCTGTTCCATGAAGCACTCAGGCATCATTGTTGCATGCAGCAGTCATTCATTACTGTTGCATGGAGTACTCAGGCATCATTGTTGCATGGAGTATTCAGGCATCACTGATGCATGGAGCACTCAGGCATCCATGTTCCATGGAGAACTCAGGCATCGGTGTTGCATGAAGCACTCAGGCATCACTATTGCATAGAACACTCAGGCATCACTGATGCATGGAACAATCAGGCATCACTGTTGCATGGGGCACTCAGGCACCAATGTAGCAAGGAGCAATGAGGCATTACTGTTCCTTGGAGCACTCAGGCATCACTGCTGCATGGGGCACTCAGGCATCACTGATGCATGGAACACTCAGGCATCACTGTTGCATGGGGCACTCAGGCACCAATGTAGCAAGGAGCAATGAGGCATTACTGTTCCTTGGAGCACTCAGGCATCACTGCTGCATGGGGCACTCAGGCATCACTGTTGCATGGAGCACTCAGGCATCACTGTTCCATGGAGCACTCAGGAACCACTATAAGAGCTCTTCCGTGCCATCCCTCGCCCCTCATCCTGCTCTGCCAGCCACAAATAACTTCATAAATAAATTTGTGAAAGCCTCATTCGTGAAAGGCACTATCATTCGCACGGAAATAGCTCTGGGAGAAGTGTATAATAAATTACAAAAATATGCAAATAAATACTTTATGCCCTGCCGTTGTGCCTGCCAACGCCATCTGCCGAGGAGGAAAGCTACGAGCACAGGGGTGAGAAGCGAAGGAAGTGGAAGACCTGGGGTGAACATAGGAAAGAGTGGAGGACTTGGGAGAGGAACACAGGGAAGAGTGGAATACCTGGGATGAATACAGGGAAGAGTGGAGGACCTGGGGTAACACAGGGAAGAATGCAGGACCTGGGGAGGAACTGGAGTGAACACAGGGATAGTGGAGGACCTGGGGGGAAAATATGGAAGAGTGGAGGACCTGGGATGAACATAGGGAAGAGTGGAGGACCTGGGGTGAACATAGGGAGGAGTGGAGGACCTGGGGTGAACATAGTGAAGAGTGGAAGACCTAGTGTGAACATAGGGAAGAGTGGAGGACGTGGGAGAAGAACACAGGGAAGAGTGAAGGACCTGGGGTGAATAGAAGGAAGAGTGGAGGAACTGCAGTGAGCACAGGGAGGAGTGGAGTACTTGGGATGAGCACAGGAAAGAGTGGAGGACCTAGGGCGAACACAGGGAAGAGTGGAGTGGCCTGGGGTCAACACAGGGAAGAGTGGAGGGCCTGGGGTCAACACAGGGAAGAATGCAGGACCTGGGGGTGAACACGAGTAAGAGTGGAGGAACTGGAGTGAACACAGGTATAGTGGAGGAACTGAAGTGAGCATAGGGAAAAGTGGAGGACATGGGGGAAAAATATGGAAGAGTTGATTACCTGGGATCAACATAGGGAAGAGTGGAGGACCTGGGGTGAACACAGGGAAGAGTGGAGGACCTGGCGTGAACATAGGGAAGAGTGGAGGAACTGGAGTAAGCACAGGGGAGATTAAAAGACCTGGGGTGAACACACGGGAGAATGGAGAAGAGAAGAGACCCAGGGATGAGCACAGAGGTTAGAAGAGACCTAGGGATGAGTACAGAGATTAGAAGAGACCCAGGGATGAGCACAGAGGTTAGAAGAGACCTAGGGATGAGTACAGAGATTAGAAGAGACCCAGGGATGAGCACAGAGGTTAGAAGAGACCCAGGGATGAGTACAGAGATTAGAAGAGACCCAGGGATGAGCACAGAGGTTAGAAGAGACCTAGGGATGAGCACAGAGGTTAGAAGAGGCTCAGGGATGAGTACAGAGATTAGAAGAGACCCAGGGATGAGCACAGAGGTTAGAAGAGACCTAGGGATGAGCACAGAGGTTAGAAGAGGCTCAGGGATGAGCACAGGGGTTAGAAGAGACCTAGGGATGAGCACAGAGGTTAGAAGAGGCTCAGGGATGAGCACAGAGGTCAGAAGAGACCCAGGGATGAGCACAGAGGTTAGAAGAGAACCAAGGATGAGCATAAAGGTTAGAAGAGAACCAGGGATGAGCACAGATGTAAGTTGATGTTTTGGAAAATATTCAAACATAAATAAAATTCCAAGGAATAACCTGCAGGTGTGAGGAGGAGGAGGAGGCGGAGGAGGAGGAGGAGGAGGAGGAAGAAGAAGAGGAGGAGGAGGAGGAGGAGGAGGAGGAAGAAGAAGAGGAGGAGGAGGAGGAGGAGGAGGAGGAGGAGGAGGAGGAGGAGGAGGAGGAGGAGGAATATTAAAATGGTATACAAAATGTATACCATTTTGATATTCATCGTCAGACATTGCAACACAATGGCATCTTGATACAGAAGAGAAAACACCTTGGAGAGAATGGTTGGATCTGAGAGGGACGTGACCTCTCAACCATTACATTCTTTCTTCTACTACTCTACACCTCTTCTGCCGACAGTATATAAGTCTCCACACTGCTCCTTGTTTTTCACATTGTTTCAAATTTTGAAACAGAATTCTTCTCCAGGCTGAGGGACTGACAACCTCAAATCTACAACTTCAAGGGTGATGGACTGATTACATCGTTTTCACATCTCTACTGCTCCTGCCTACTTTCTGTACCCGACTGAAGAAGCCTACTGTGTAGGCGAAACGTTTCGGAATAAAGTTGCCTAAAGGTTGCCTATGTGTCATACTTACCAACTAGGAGAAGGAAGAGGAAGAGGAGGAGGAGGAAGAGGAGGAGGAGGAGGAGAAAAGGAGAAGAAAGAAGAGAAAGAGGAGGAGAAGAGGAGAGGAAGGAAGAGAAAGAGGAGGAGGAGGAGGAGAGGGAAGAGGAAGAGCAGGAGGAGAGGAGGAAAGAGGAGGAGAAGGAGGACGAGGACGAGGAAGAGGAGGATTAAAAGCAGGATCAGAAGGAAGAGGAGCAGCAACACTAGTAGTACTAGTAGTTGTAGTAGTAGTAGTAGTAGTAGTAGTCGTGCCAGCCATGGACTGTGTTCGTCTCGTGTCAGCCGTGCGCTGTGTTAGCTTTACGTCAGCCGTGGACTGTATTAGCTTTGTGTCTGCCTTGGACTGTATTAGCTTTGCGTCAGACGTGGGCTGTGTTAGCCTCGTGTCAGCCGTGGACTGTGTTAGCCTCATGTCAGCCATGGATTGGCAGCTTCTGCTGCTCATGGTAACTTCCTACACATGGCCCTACATTTCCTATTTATCATTGTTTTGTTCCACCAGAGCTGTACTTAACCTGGGTCTTGACTCTCAAACTTCCTCTAACAGGTCGTATCTCCACTCCTTCAGGTCACGAATAACTAGCGCTTTCGAGAAGAAATTTTCGACTACGTTTCGTTCCGTCTTGGACCATTAACAAGTCACAAATGGTCCAGGACAAAGCTAACGTTATCTAAAGTTTCCCCTTGAAAATGTGAGTTGTTTGTGAACTGTTCCAGTCAAAGTATTGTGACTTTAATTCATCGTCCTTCCAGTCACTTTACACTGTATGAGAATCTTTTTCAGTTCCGTCTATTCACATTCCTAATAGTCGCGCAGCCTTCAGTCACTCTCCCTTATCCCTCCTCCCTCCCTCCCTTCTTGAAAGTTACTGAGGATCAATATTTTCCAGCATATCCTTCACTTTCCAAACACTCAGCTTATCAGGGTGCTCCAGCAGAGTCCCTTCACTTGCCTGCTGGTCGCCACCAATCACTGTCTTCCAGGAGAATCCCTCATTTTCCCCGGAAGCCTCAGATGAGTGAATTCTGCGTCATAGTCATTCATTCTCCCCACGCTACACCGAGAACCTGAGTGAATTATTCAGCTCTAGGTATGAGACTTACGAAAACTGATGTTTCGCTATTGAAGATCAAATAATATTTGTATTTTTCTTCGTTTTGTTGATTATTTTGCAAAATTAAAGAATTTGGAACAAATTGATGTAAGATCAAAAAGTTTCGTCCAAGACAGGACTTATCAGGCATGCAAAAATGCGCTGATACACCGCCTTTTAAGGCAACAGAGCGACCTCAGGGTTTGTAATAAAAAAATCCGTGAAAAGGAACAAAAATATATAGAGGACGCCTTAATCACCTTTAAGTTCCCACTACACATCATCCATTCTTTCAAAAGGAAAACCTTACTCATCCACATCTCTCCGGGACAACCACCAACGGGAAAGTTGCTTTCACTATCACCTCATTTTCCGTAAAGCCCACATGGCTATTGCCATCGTAACCAGAAACAACATAAAATAAATCACCAGACCTCAAAGATCCCACAGTATCACTACTACAGGAGTTTTCAACATTTCCTGTGGGTGAATAAGAACATAAGAAAGAAGGAACACTGCAGCAGGCCTACTGGCCCATGCGAGGCAGGTCCAAGTCTCCTACCGGCTTAAGCCAATGCCCCAACCTAGTCAGGTCAGGTCACATTCACTTAAGGAAGGAACACGGCAACTGACCTAGTAGCACAAGCTAATCAGGTCCAACTCACACCCACCCACACCCACTCATGTATTTATCTAACCTATTTTTAAAACTACACAACGTTTTAGCCTCTATAACTGTACTCGGGAGTTTGTTCCACTCATCCACAACTCTATTACCAAACCAGTGCTTTCCTATATCCTTCCTGAATCTGAATTTTTCCAACTTAAAACCATTGCTGCGAGTCCTGTCTAGGCTAGATATTTTCAGCACGTTATTTACATCCCCTTTATTTATTCCTGTCTTCCATTTATACACCTCAATCATATCCCCCCTAATTCTACGCCTTTCTAGAGAGTGCAGATTCAGGGCCCTCAGTCTATCCTCATAGGGAAGATTTCTGATACATGGGATCAACTTTGTCATCCTCCTTTGTATGTTTTCCAGAGCATTTATATCCATTCTGTAATACGGTGACCAAAACTGTGCAGCATAATCTAAATGAGGTCTAACCAAGGATATATAGAGTTGAAGAACAACCTGAGGACTCCTATTATTTATGCTTCTTGATATGAAGCCAAGGATTCTGTTAGCTTTATTGCGAACACTTATGCACTGTTGTCTTGGTTTCAGATTACTGCTAACCAGAACTCCTAAATCTTTTTCGCAATCCGTAATATTAAGATCTACATTATTTAGTTTATATGTGGCATGGTTATTTTCCTGTCCAACATTTAGAACTTTGCATTTGTCTATATTAAACTGCATCTGCCACTTCTCCGACCACTGCATCAGTCTATTCAAATCTTCCTGGAGTGCTCTAATGTCCTCGTCAGAATGAATTCGACGGCCTATTTTGGTGTCATCGGCAAACTTGCTTATGTCGCTCTTTATGCCCTCATCAATGTCGTTTATGTAGATTGTGAACAACAGGGGGCCCAACACTGACCCCTGTGGAACACCGCTCGTGACGCTTCCCCACTCTGATTTCTCCCCATTCATGCAAACCCTCTGCTGCCTATTTAAAAATTTCTCCTCCTATTCCATGTGCCTTAATTTTCCTCAATAGTCTCTGATGTGGGACCCTGTCAAAAGCCTTACTGAAGTCCATATACACAATATCATATTCATTACCATGATCTACCTCCTCAAATACTTTTTTCGTATGCTTAATTAAGTCCAGACCTGGGCAAAACGTAGCAATATATGACTCCCTGCAACCACAGGATCTTCCTCACTACATGTCGTCTTATTTCATCGTTCAACTTCTTAATAACATTGTACACTTGAAACTAATTATAAATTATTTCGTCACATGTTGCCGTGACTGCTGGCCTAGTTGACGTAGGTGCATGAATTACGCACATTCCCTGACTGGTTTGATTAAATTAGCATGCAGGCTGCAGTTGGACGAATGAGGGGAAATCCAATGGTGTTACCTGTCATCAACCTGGTGGTTAATTCTCTCAAGCTGACAGTTCCTATCTTAACTGCTGTTAGTCCGCTTCCTGACCTCTCATTACTTTTCATTTTCAGGCTGACAGCTCTTCCCTATATCATGCCAATCCCTAAAATACCAACCCTTCTATATCTCTGCCAAAATTCACCATTGCTCTCCCACTAGCTGTGTGTCAACTTATTCATCCACCTTTTCCATGCACCATTTCCCAGCACTCAGATTTACGTCCGTCAAAATCAAAATACACGAATCTCCACCAAAACCATTTTGTTTTGGCATTTTTCCCATAAATTTTAAATATCACTATATCCGGAGAGGACGTGTAAGAACTGTGTATATATGGAATTGTGTTTGTGTGCTCATCAAGTTGTTTGCCGGAGAATAAGCACAACTCCTGACCCACAAATTCCTAATATAGCCCACTATGTTTCTCCATCACCATGGAGCTAAAAAATAGTTCCTTATCTTCCTATGGCTTATCTGTATCCCTAGCTTACATAAAGTTGCCCATGTTCTTACCCATTCTTCAAACAGTCTGTCCCTATCTATCTTGAGGGTACATCTTAGTATTTTGTATGTCGTAATTATCCTCCCTTGTATTTCTCTTCCAAAGGGTCGTCAGGTTCACTTTCTTTAGTTTCTCCTTATAGATCCTGCCTCTTAGCTCTGGAACAAGATTTGTTGAACACTTTTAGACACTTACCAGATATACTAGAGATGCCTCACAAGGATGCACACTTTATGTCATATATACGACGTACATAGCGTCATGAAGGATTCATTCTTTCGGTGTGTGTGTGTGTGTATACTCACCTATTTGTGGTGGCAGGGGTCGAGTCTTAGCTCCTGGCCCCGCCTCTTCACCGGTTGCTACTGGGTCCTCTCTCTCTCCCTGCTCCATGAGCTTTATCATACCTCGTCTTAAAACTATGTATGGTTCCTGCCTCCACTACATCACTTTCTAGGCTATTCCACTGCCTGACAACTCTATGACTGAAGAAATACTTCCTAATATCTCTCTGACTCATCTGTGTCTTCAACTTCCAATTGTGACCTCTTGTTTCTGTGTCCCCTCCCTGGAACATCCTGTCTTTGTCCACCTTGTCTATTCCGCGCAGTATTTTATATGTCGTTATCATGTCTCCCCTGACCCTCCTGTCCTCTAGTGTCGTCAGGCCGATTTCCCTTAACCTTTCTTCATAAGACATTCCCCTTAGCTCTGGAACTAACCTTGTCGCAAACCTTTGCACTTTCTCTAGTTTCTTGACGTGCTTTATCAAGTGCGGGTTCCAAACAGGTGCTGCATACTCCAGTATGGGCCTGACGTACACGGTGTACAGTGTCTTGAACGATTCCTTATTAAGGTATCGGAACGCTGTTCTCAGGTTTGCCAGGCGCCCATATGCTTCAGCAGTTACCTGGGCAGTGCTTCAGAGCGTCACAAGTCACTGCAGGCAGCAGTGCTTCAGAGCATCACAAGTCACTGCAGGCAGCAGTGCTTCAGAGCGTCACAAGTCACTGCAGGCAGCGGTGCTTCAGAGCGTCACAAGTCACTGCACGCAGCGGTGCTTCAGAGCGTCACAAGTCACTGCAGGCAGCGGTGCTTCAGAGCGTCACAAGTCACTGCACGCAGCGGTGCTTCAGAGCGTCACAAGTCACTGCAGGCAGCGGTGCTTCAGAGCGTCACAAGTCACTGCAGGCAGCGGTGCTTCAGAGCGTCACAAGTCACTGCAGGCAGCGGTGCTTCAGAGCGTCACAAGTCACTGCAGGCAGCGGTGCTTCAGAGCGTCACAAGTCACTGCAGGCAGCGGTGTTTCAGAGCGTCACAAGTCACTGCAGGCAGCAGTGCTTCAGAGCGTCACAAGTCACTGCAGGCAGCGGTGCTTCAGAGCGTCACAAGTCACTGCAGGAAGCGGTGCTTCAGAGCGTCACAAGTCACTGCAGGCAGCAGTGCTTCAGAGCGTCACAAGTCACTGCAGGCAGCGGTGCTTCAGAGCGTCACAAGTCACTGCAGGCAGCGGTGCTTCAGAGCGTCACAAGTCACTGCAGGCAGCGGTGCTTCAGAGCGTCACAAGTCACTGCAGGCAGCGGTGCTTCAGAGCGTCACAAGTCACTGCAGGCAGCGGTGCTTCAGAGCGTCACAAGTCACTGCAGGCAGCGGTGCTTCAGAGCGTCACAAGTCACTGCAGGCAGCGGTGCTTCAGAGCGTCACAAGTCACTGCAGGCAGCGGTGCTTCAGAGCGTCACAAGTCACTGCAGGCAGCGGTGCTTCAGAGCGTCACAAGTCACTGCAGGCAGTGGTGCTTCAGAGCGTCACAAGTCACTGCAGGCAGCGGTACTTCAGAGCGTCACAAGTCACTGCAGGCAGCGGTGCTTCAGAGCATCACAAGTCACTGCAGGCAGCAGTGCTTCAGAGCGTCACAAGTCACTGCAGGCAGCAGTGCTTCAGAGCATCACAAGTCACTGCAGGCAGCAGTGCTTCAGAGCGTCACAAGTCACTGCAGGCAGCGGTGCTTCAGAGCGTCACAAGTCACTGCAGGCAGCGGTGCTTCAGAGCGTCACAAGTCACTGCAGGCAGCGGTGCTTCAGAGCGTCACAAGTCACTGCAGGCAGCGGTGCTTCAGAGCGTCACAAGTCACTGCAGGCAGCGGTGCTTCAGAGCGTCACAAGTCACTGCAGGCAGCGGTACTTCAGAGCGTCACAAGTCACTGCAGGCAGCGGTGCTTCAGAGCGTCACAAGTCACTGCAGGCAGCGGTGCTTCAGAGCGTCACAAGTCACTGCAGGCAGCGGTGCTTCAGAGCGTCACAAGTCACTGCAGGCAGCGGTGCTTCAGAGCGTCACAAGTCACTGCAGGCAGCGGTGCTTCAGAGCGTCACAAGTCACTGCAGGCAGCGGTGCTTCAGAGCGTCACAAGTCACTGCAGGCAGCAACACTAACATGCCTGAAACGCTACAAAACGTTTCCAACTTTTCCAAAATGTATAAATAAATTAAACGTCACGCTTCCCCCACATGTGTGTGTGTGTGTACTCATCTATTTGTGGTTGCAGGGGTCGAGTCATAGCTGCTGGTCCAGCCTCTTCACTGATTGCTACTAGGTCCTCTCTCTCCCTGTTCCATGAGCTTTATCAAACCTTGTTTCTGTGTCCCATCTATGGAACATCCTATCTTTGTCCACCTTGTCAATTCCTCTCAGTATTTTATACGTCGTTATCATGTTTCCCTTGGCCCTCCTGTCCTCTGGTGTCGTCAGGCCGATTTACCTTAACCTGTCTTAGTAGGAGAATCCCCTAAGCTCTGGGACTAGTCTCGTTGCAAACCTTTGCACTTTCTCTAATTTCTTGACGTGCTTGACCAGGTGTGGATTCCAAACTGGTGCTGCATATTCCAATATGGGACTGACGTATATGGTGTACAGAGTCTTGAACGATTCCTTACTGAGGTATCGGAACGCTATTCTTAGGTCTGCCAACCGCCCGTGAGCTGCAGCAGTTATCTGGCTGATGTGCACCTCAGGAGATGTGCTCGGTATTATACTCACCCCAAGATCTTTTTCTTGAGTGAGGTTTGCAGTCTTTGGCCACCTAGACTACACTGTGTCTGCGGTCTTCTTTGCCCTTCCCCGATCTTCATGACTGCATTTGGCGGCGTTAAATTCAAGGAGCCAGTTGCTGAACCAGATTTGTAGTCTGTCCAGGTCTCTTTGTAGTCCTGCCTGATCCTCTACCGATTTAATTCTCCTCATTAACTTCACATCATTTGCAAATAGGGACTCTTTTGACTTTATCCCTTCTGTTATGTCATTTACATATACCAAAAACAGAACAGGTCCTAGGACTGACCCCTGTGGAATCCCGCTCGTCACAGGCGCCCACTTTGACACCTCGTCACGTGTGATAAATGGTTTAAAAAACTGACAAGTTGAAGATTGAGACACACAACATATGGGAGTCTTTACTGAGGAAACGTTTCGCCACACAGTGGCTCCACCAGTCCAGGGTGTAAGGAGAGGAGGAGTTTGAGGTAATCAGTCCCTCAGCCTGGAGTCGATGTGTTCAGTCCAGAAATCTTGTAGAAAGTACAACTGACTACAGTATATAAGCCACGTCTACGGCCCTATGCTGTACTTTCTACGAAATTGATGGACTGAACACATCGACTCCAGGCTGAGGGACTGATTACCTCAAACTCCTCCTCTCCTTACACCTTGTGATTTGTATTGGACTGATGAAGCCACTGAGTGGCGAAACGTTTCCTCAGTAACGACTCCCATATGTTGCATAAGTGTCTCATTTTCACCTCGTCATGTACCATGACTCGTTGCTGCCTCCCTGTCAGATATTCTCTGAGCTATTGCAATGGCTTTCCTGTTATGCATGCCTGATCCTCTAGCTTTTGCATTAACCTTTTGTGAGGGACTGTGTCGAATGCCTTCTTGCAGTCCAAGAAAATGCAGTCTATCCACCCCTCTCTCTCGTGTCTTACTTCTGTTACCTTGTCATATAACTCCAGTAGGTTTGTGCACAGGATTTTCCTTCCCTGAAACCGTGCTGGTTGTCATTTATAAGCTTGCGTCTTTCTAGGTGCTTCACCACTCTCGTCCTGATGATCTTGTCCATGTCTTTGCATACTACACACGTCAGTGACACAGGTCTGTAGTTTAATGCCTCGTGCCTGTCTCCTTTTTTAAAAATTGGGACAACATTTGCCATCTTCTATACCTCAGGTAGTTGCCCAATTTCAATGGATATATTGAAGATTTTTGTTAGTGGCACACACAGCATCTCTGCTCCCTCTCTAAGGGTATGAGGAGAGATGTTTGGTCCCATTGCCTTTGAGGTATTAAGTTGAAAGTTAAGACACATGTGCAACATCTGGTTATCTTTATTGTAGACGTTTCGCCATCCAGTGGCTTTATCAATACAGATTCCAGGACATATTTAGAAGATGTAAAGAGAGTAGTAAGGGAGAAAAAGTTAGCATATGAGAAGTTTTTACAAAGTAGAAGTGATGCAAGGAGGGAAGAGTATATGGAGAAAAAGAGAGAGGTTAAGAGAGTGGTGAAGCAATGTAAAAAGAGAGCAAATGAGAGAGTGGGTGAGATGTTATCAACAAATTTTGTTGAAAATAAGAAAAAGTTTTGGAGTGAGATTAGCAAGTTAAGAAAGCCTAGAGAACAAATGGATTTGTCAGTTAAAAATAGGAGAGGAGAGTTATTAAATGGAGAGTTAGAGGTATTGGGAAGATGGAGGGAATATTTTGAGGAATTGTTAAATGTTGATGAAGATAGGGAAGCTGTGATTTCGTGTATAGGGCAAGGAGGAATAACATCTTGTAGGAGTGAGGAAGAGCCAGTTGTGAGTGTGGGGGAAGTTCGTGAGGCAGTAGGTAAAATGAAAGGGGGTAAGGCAGCCGGGATTGATGGGATAAAGATAGAAATGTTAAAAGCAGGTGGGGATA
The DNA here is from genome assembly GCF_038502225.1 of Cherax quadricarinatus. Taxonomy (NCBI): domain Eukaryota; kingdom Metazoa; phylum Arthropoda; class Malacostraca; order Decapoda; family Parastacidae; genus Cherax; species Cherax quadricarinatus. Next base: position 82,830 of record NW_027196025.1, on the reverse strand, counting down.
TAGTTTTGGAGTGGTTGGTGCAATTATTTAATAAATGTATGGAAGAGGGTAAGGTACCTAGGGATTGGCAGAGAGCATGCATAGTTCCTTTGTATAAAGGCAAAGGGGATAAAAGAGAGTGCAAAAATTATAGGGGGATAAGTCTGTTGAGTATACCTGGTAAAGTGTATGGTAGAGTTATAATTGAAAGAATTAAGAGTAAGACGGAGAATAGGATAGCAGATGAACAAGGAGGCTTTAGGAAAGGTAGGGGGTGTGTGGACCAGGTGTTTACAGTGAAACATATAAGTGAACAGTATTTAGATAAGGCTAAAGAGGTCTTTGTGGCATTTATGGATTTGGAAAAGGCGTATGACAGAGTGGATAGGGGGGCATTGTGGCAGATGTTGCAAGTGTATGGTGTAGGAGGTAGGTTACTGAAAGCAGTGAAGAGTTTTTACGAGGATAGTGAGGCTCAAGTTAGAGTATGTAGGAAAGAGGGAAATTATTTCCCAGTAAAAGTAGGCCTTAGACAAGGATGTGTGATGTAACCGTGGTTGTTTAATATATTTATAGATGGGGTTGTAAGAGAAGTAAATGGGAGGGTCTTGGCAAGAGGCGTGGAGTTAAAAGATAAAGAATCACACACAAAGTGGGAGTTGTCACAGCTGCTCTTTGCTGATGACACTGTGCTCTTGGGAGATTCTGAAGAGAAGTTGCAGAGATTGGTGGATGAATTTGGTAGGGTGTGCAAAAGAAGAAAATTAAAGGTGAATACAAGAAAGAGTAAGGTTATGAGGATAACAAAAAGATTAGGTGATGAAAGATTGAATATCAGATTGGAGGGAGAGAGCATGGAGGAGGTGAACGTATTCAGATATTTGGGAGTGGACGTGTCAGCGGATGGGTCTATGAAAGATGAAGTGAATCATAGAATTGATGAGGGAAAAAGAGTGAGTGGTGCACTTAGGAGTCTGTGGAGACAAAGAACTTTGTCCTTGGAGGCAAAGAGGGGAATGTATGAGAGTATAGTTTTACCAACGCTCTTATATGGGTGTGAAGCGTGGGTGATGAATGTTGCAGCGAGGAGAAGGCTGGAGGCAGTGGAGATGTCATGTCTGAGGGCAATGTGTGGTGTGAATATAATGCAGAGAATTCGTAGTTTGGAAGTTAGGAGGAGGTGCGGGATTACCAAAACTGTTGTCCACAGGGCTGAGGAAGGGTTGTTGAGGTGGTTCGGACATGTAGAGAGAATGGAGCGAAACAGAATGACTTCAAGAGTGTATCAGTCTGTAGTGGAAGGAAGGCGGGGTAGGGGTCGGCCTAGGAAAGGTTGGAGGGAGGGGGTAAAGGAGGTTTTGTGTGCGAGGGGCTTGGACTTCCAGCAGACATGCGTGAGCGTGTTTGATAGGAGTGAATGGAGACAAATGGTTTTTAATACTTGACGTGCTGTTGGAGTGTGAGCAAAGTAACATTTATGAAGGGATTCAGGGAAACCGGCAGGCCGGACTTGAGTCCTGGAGATGGGAAGTACAGTGCCTGCACTCTGAAGGAGGGGTGTTAATGTTGCAGTTTAAAAACTGTAGTGTAAAGCACCCTTCTGGCAAGACAGTGATGGAGTGAATGATGGTGAAAGTTTTTCTTTTTCGGGCCACCCTGCCTTGGTGGGAATCGGCCAGTGTGATAATAAAAATAATTTAGAAGACAGTAGAACTATATACAAAAGATGAGGTAATCAGTCCCTCAGCCTTGGAGTTAGTGTTGGGAGCACCGTGGTAGTAGTGTTTCTACTACTGTTTGGTATTTTTCTCACCCCAAGATCATTTTCCTTGAATGAGGTTTGTACTCTTTCGCCACTTAGGCCAACAAATTCTAACCATACCATTCTAACCATACAATAGAGCGAAAAAGTAATGTGAAGGACCTGGGAGTGATAATGTCAGAGGATCTCACCATCAAATACCACAAGAATATATCTTCTAGAAAAATGATAGGAAGAATAATGAGAGGCTTCAAAATTAGGGACACCAATCCCATGATTCTCTTCAAATTGCTTGTTCTCTCTAGGCTGGAATACTACTGTACACTAACTGCCCCCTTCAAGGCAGGCGAAATTGGTGACCTGGAGAGTGTACAAAGAACTTTCACGGCACACATAAGTACAATAAGGCACCTGAATTACTGAGAACGGTTGAAGTAACTTGATATGTATTCCCTGGAAAGTAGGCGAGAGAGATACATGATAATATGCACTTGGAAAATCGTAGAGGGATTGGTACCAAACTTGCACACGAAAATCACACCCTATGAAAGCAAAAGACTCGGCAGGAGATGCAACATTTCCCCAGTGAAAAGCAGGGCACCACGAGTGCACTGAGAGACAGCACAATAAGTGTCAGGGGCCCATGACTCTTCAACTGCCTCCCAGCATACATAAGGGGGATTACCAATAGACCCCTGGCTGTCTTCAAGAAGGCACTGGACAGGTCCTGACCAGCTGGGCTGTAGCTCGTGCGTCAGTTTGTGTGCAGCTGGCAGTAACATCCTGGTTGATCAGACCATGATCCACCACGAGGCCTGGTCTCACACCGGGCCGCGTGGGCGTTGACCCCCGAAACCCTCTCTAGGTATAAGTATACTCCAGGTATACTCCAGGTAATATTTTGTCTACTGTTTTCTTTGCTCTTCCCAGATCTTCATGACTTTGCATTTGGCGGGGTTGAACTCTAGGTGCCAGTTGCTAGACCAGACCTGTAGCCTGTCCAGATTCCTTTGTAGTCCTGTCTGGTCTTCCTCTGATTGAATTCTCATTAACTTCACATCGTCTGCAAACAGGAACACTTCTGAGTCTATTCATTTCATCATGTTATTCACATATACCAGAAACTGCACCGGTCCTCGAACTAACCCCTGTGGAACTCCACTCGTCACAGGCGCCCACTCTGACACCTTATCACGTACCATGATGCCTTCCCCTCAGGTATTCTCTGAATCACTGCAGTGCCTTCCCTGTTGTACCTGGCTAGTCCTCCAGCTGTTGCACTAATTTATTGTGTGAAACTGTATGAGAAGCCTTTTTACAGTCCAAGAAAATGCAATCTACCCACCCCTCTCTCTCTTCTCTTATTGCTGTCACCTTGTCATAGAACTCCAGGTTTGTGACACATGATTTCCTGTCCCTAAATCCGTGCTGGTTGTCGCAGATAAGCTCATTCCTTTCTAGGCGCTCCACCACTCTTCTCCTGATAATCTTCTCCATGACTTTCCATACTATGCATGTCGGTGATACTTGTCTGTAGTTTAATGCTTCATGTCTGTCTCTTTATTTAAAAAAAAAACTGAGACTACATTTGCTGTCTTTCATACCTCAGGAAGTCGCCATGTTTTGATAGATGTGTTGAAGATTATTGTTAGTGGTACAGAGAGTGCCTCTGCTCCCTCTCTCCCTCTCTCAGGACCCACGGAGAGATGTTATCTTGCCCCATCGCCTTTGAAGTATCTAGCTCACTTAGCAGCCTCTTTACCTCCTCCTCGGTTGTGTGTATTGTGTGCAGCACTTGATGCAGTACCCCACCACTCCATGTTTCTGGAGTCCTTTCTGCCTCCACTGTGAATACTTCTTTAAATGTCATGTTGACTTCCTCACATACTTCTCGGTCATTTCTTGTGAGCTCTTCCCATTCCTTCTTCAGGATGATTACATGCTTCTTTACTGTTGCTTTCCTCCTGATGTGGCTGTGCAACAGCTTTGGGTTGAACTTGGCTTTTGCTGCTATGTAATTTTCGTATTGTCGCTTGGCCTCCCTCCATACCTGTGTATATTCATTTCTGGCTCTTCGACTTCTCTCCTTATTTTCCTGGGTTCTATGCCTCCTATACTTCTTCGATTCTCTATTGCATTGGTTTTAGCCTCTCTACACCTGTGGGTGAATCAAGGGCTCGTCCTGGCCTTCTTGTTATGTCTTTTGCTCTTGGGTGCAAACTTCTCTGCTGCCTGCAAATTGTTGTCAGATATCCCATCATCTCATTTACTGATTTTCCTGCCAGTTCTCTGTCCCACTGAATTTCATACAGAAAGTTCTTCATGCCTGTGTAGTCCCCTCTCTTGTTGTTTGGCTTTATTCGCCCTGCTCTTCCTGCTTCCCTCTCCACTTGTAACTCTATGTATTCAAAGTTCATAACCAAGTGATTGCTAGCTCCGAGAGGCCTTTCGTATGTGATGTCCTCAATATCTGCACTGGTCAAGGTGAATACTAGGTCCAGTCTTGCTGGTTTATCCTCTCTTCTCTCTCTAGTAGTCTCTCTAACTTGTTGGTACATGAAGTTTTTCTAGTACCACCTCCATCATCTTAGCCCTTCACGTATCTGGTCCCCCATGTGGCTCCAGGTTTTCCCAGTCAATTTCTTTGTAACTGAAGTCATCCACAACCAGTAGCTTCGCCCTGCCTACATGGGCCCTTCTGGGCACTTCAGCCAGAGTGTCAACTATCGCTCTGTTACTCACAGCCTCTTGTGTGTAAGTGATAACCTTTAAGCGGTCGCCTAATTATGGTTGCAGACGTCGATTCACAGCTCCTGGCTGTGCCTGGCCGTTCCCAAGTTCACTCTCTCTTGGATTAGACATCCAAAAGAGCATATATGGATTCTGCCTCATACTTTGCTGTCTAAGTCGTTCCACTTCCTGACCACTCTAAGGCTGAAGAAATATTTCCTAACATCCCTGTGATTGTATTAGTATTACGATAGATCTTAGAATTTGTAATATATTTGGCCTGAGTATAGGAGATCCTTAGTATCGAATATACTCATGGAAAATCGTAATAAAGATTTCTGTGATGGGGTGATGGAAAGACTGCATTAAAATTTGTTATTAATGTAACGTAATTTACGTAATATTCTATAAGGTATTTTAATATGGTATCTTTACTTATAGAAATAACACTTAACAAACTTATAACTTGTATACCGCTTACAATTACCTCCATTCTGACTGAATGGGTATTTACATATGAAATTGATAATGTTACATGGTGTCTCTAACCAGAGACGATCCAACCTTAATAACTGAAATCTCTTTAAACACTGAAGAGATTTTACTTGGTGCGAGTTTCACACATATTCTACTTTCAAGAGACTGAGAATACAACTATACTGTTGGATAACTTCTCAGCCAATGTAAACGAGTAAGTAGAGAGGACCTTCTCAAGACCGAGAAAGGTGTCGTACTGCCTAACCCACACCACTCACCCCTGATGTTAGCTGGCGTCAGGCAAGTAGTGCAGAGGTGACGCCACACAAACATAAATTGGTCGTTACCCATGGTGAACCATCTATTTCCTTACCAAAATAATTTATCATATAAATATACACACATAATGAAAATGGGAAAGATGAAAATGAGTATTTAATATTATAAAGCTGATTACTCTCGCTTTAACTAATAACGATGGTAATCGCAATGTAATATTAGATAGATGAACAAATATAAAAGTTATATTTTACAAAGCCGCATCTCGGAGTAACAATTAGTGTTGGTAGAATTACTGACAATATGTGAGGTAAAAGGACACAAGTGCAACTAATGTGACATTTTATTGTGGCAACGTTTCGCTCACCAGGAGCTTTATCAAGCTGTTGCGGCTTGATAAAGCTCCTGGAGAGCGAAACTTTGCCATAATAAAATGTCATATTAGTTGCACTTGTGTCCTCTTACCTCACATCCCTGTGATTCATCTGTGTTTTTAACTTTCTGTTGTGCCATCATGTTCCTGTTTTGCTCTTCTCAGTGTCTCTGTCCACCCTATCAATTAAATCCTTTCAGTGTGTTGTATCCCATAATCATATAACTTCTCGTCTTCTAGAGTGAGGTTTGCAGTCTTTGTCCCACCAAGCCTGTACTTGTCTAGGTAAGTTTGTATTCTTTTCTGGTCTTTTCCTGTTTGTATTATACTCTTTAATTTCATATCATCAGAGAACAGTGATACCTCTGACTGTTTCTTCAGTCTTGTTCACAAACACAAGAAAAACACTGGTCTTAGTAATAACTCCTTTGAAATTCCACTTGTTACACTTGTCTAATCCGGCACCTATTCCTTGACTAGTTATTTCCGTCATTTAAGTATTCCTTGATCCAGTGTAGTGCCACCCCTGTTATTCCCTCTTGCTCCTCTAGTTTTCCCAGTCTCTTGTCTGGCACTTTATCAAAAACCTTGCAGTCCAAAAATATTCAGTCCGTCCATCACCCTCACTTTTGCTTCACGTCTGTTGCCGTCTCATAGAACTCTAGCATATTTATGTGACAGGATTTATCATCTTTAAAACCGTGCTGGCTATTGTTTGCGTGCTCTCTTCATTTCCGAGCGCTCCACCACTCTTCTGATTATCCTCTCCATGACTTAAACATTATGCATATCAGCGACATTGGCCTGTAGTTTACTGTTATCTATTTGTCCCTTTTCTTAAATATTAGACCTCACCTGATGTTAAGAACATAAGAACATAAGAACGAAGGAACACTGCAGAAGGCCTACTGGCCCATGCGAGGCAGGTCCAAGTCTCCTACCGGCTTAAGCCAATGCACCCAACCTAGTCAGGTCAGGTCACATTGACTTAAGGGAGGAACACGGCAACCGACCTGTTAGCACAAGCTATCAGGTCTAACTCACACCCACCCACATCTACTCATGTATTTATCCAACCTATTTTTAAAGCTACACAACGTTCTGGCCTCTATAACGGTACTTGGGAGTTTGTTCCACTCATCCACAACTCTATTACCAAACCAGTACTTTCCTATATCCTTCCTGAATCTGAATTTTTCCAACTTAAAACCATTGCTGCGAGTCCTGTCTAGGCTAGATATTTTCAGCACACTATTTACATCCCCTTTATTTATTCCTGTCTTCCACTTATACACCTCAATCATATCCCCCCTAATTCTACGTCTTTCTAGAGAGTGCAGTTTCAGGGCCCTTAGTCTATCCTCATAGGGAAGGTTTCTGATACATGGGATCATCTTTGTCATCCTCCTTTGTACATTTTCCAGAGAATTTATATCCATTCTGTAATACGGTGACCAAAACTGTGCAGCATAATCTAAATGAGGCCTAACCAAGGATGTATAGAGTTGAAGAACAACCTGAGGACTCCTATTATTTATGCTTCTTGATATGAAGCCAAGGATTCTATTAGCTTTATTGCGAACACTTATGCACTGTTGTCTTGGTTTCAGATTACTGCTAACCAGAACTCCTAAATCTTTTTCGCAATCCGTAATATTAAGATCTACATTATTTAGTTTATATGTGGCATGGTTATTGTCCTGTCCAACATTTAGAACTTTGCATTTGTCTATATTAAACTGCATCTGCCACTTCTCCGACCACTGCATCAGTCTATTCAAATCTTCCTGGAGTGCTCGAATGTCCTCGTCAGAATGAATTCGACGGCCTATTTTGGTGTCATCGGCAAACTTGCCGATGTCGCTCTTTATGCCCTCATCTATGTCTTTTATGTAGATTGTGAACAGCAGGGGGCCCAACACTGACCCCTGTGGAACACCGCTCGTGACGCTTCCCCACTCTGATTTCTCCCCATTTATGCAAACTCTCTGCTGCCTATTTGTCAACCATGCCTCTATCCAGGAAAAAATTTCTCCTCCTATTCCATGTGCTTTAATTTTCCTCAATAGTCTCTGATGTGGGACCCTGTCAAAAGCCTTACTGAAGTCCATATACACAATATCATATTCATTACCATGATCTACCTCCTCAAATACCTTAGTGAAAAAAGTTAATAAATTCGTAAGGCAGGAACGCCCCTTTGTAAAACCATGCTGAGATTCGTTGATTAATTTATGCTTTTCAAGGTGGCTACGAACTGCCTCGGCAATTATTGATTCCATAAATTTTCCCACTATGGAGGTTAGGCTTATTGGTCTATAGTTCGAAGCTAAGGACCTGTCACCTGTTTTGAAAATAGGTATCACATTTGCCATTTTCCACTTATCTGGCACCATGCCAGTTTGTAGTGATATGTTGAAAAGATTAGCCAAAGGTGTGCTAAGCTCCTCTTTACATTCCTTTAGAACCCTTGCATACAGTTCATCAGGGCCTGGGGATTTGTTAGGTTTTAATTTATCTATTTGCCTAAGGACCATGTCACTTGTGACCCTAATAGTGCACAGTTTATTATCGTCCTGTTCTACATAATTTATCATTACTGGAATATCGCTGGTATCCTCCTGTGTAAAAACTGAGAGGAAGTATGTGTTAAAAATTCTACACATTTCCTTATCACTGTCAGTGAGCTGACCCGAGGAACTTTTGAGTGGGCCTATCTTGTCCCTGATCTTACTTCTGTATACCTGAAAGAATCCTTTTGGGTTAGTCTTCGATTCTCTTGCAACTTTAACCTCATAATCTCTTTTTGCTTTTCTAATTCCCTTTTTTATTTCTCTCTTTAACTGAATATATCGATTTCTTAATTGCCCCTCTCCTCTTTTGATTTGCCTATATATGCCTCTCTTTTGACCAATCAGATATTTTAATCTATTGTTCATCCATTTAGGATCATTTTTGTTTGATCTGATTTCCCTATTTGGAACATAATTTGACTGAGCAGCTAGAACTATGCCCTGGAAAGCATCATATCGGCAACCATCACCACCTACCTGACCCTTAGTCAGGTCATTCCAGTTCAGCCCACCTAAGTAATTTTTCAGTCCTATGAAATCAGCCAAGCGAAAGTCAGGGACGGAGACTTGATTGCCATTATTAGGGGAATTCCATGATATATTAAAACTGAGTGATTTGTGATCACTCTCCCCAAGCTCATCATTAACCTCAAGATTATTAATTAGTGTTTCCCTACTGGCAAGAACCAAGTCAAGGAGGTTATTTCCCCTAGTTGGCTCTGTCACAAACTGTTTTAAAAAACAATCCTGGATCGTATCAAGAAAGTCACCCGACTCTAAATTTCCTGTCAAATTGCTCCAGTCAATCTGTCTATAGTTGAAATCTCCCATTAGCACAACATTTTCGTATGTAGATGCCTTACGAATTTCGTCCCATAGAAGTTTACTGCACTCCCTATCAAGATTTGGGGCCCTGTAAATCACACCCAAAATTAGTTTTTCTCGGCCCTCGAGAAGCTGTAACCAAACAGATTCAGTGGCTGACGCTTCTAATTTAATATCTTGTCTAACACAACAATTTAAATTGTCTCTGACATACATCGCTACTCCACCACCTTTCCTGTTGACCCTGTCAGTGTGGAATAATTTATAGCCTTGTATGTGACATTCAGAGGGCATCTCTCTATCTTTCAGATTGAGCCAGGTCTCTGTTATAGCAATAATATCTATGTTTCCTGCACTTGCAATTAATCTTAGCTCATCTATCTTATTTCTAACACTCCTGCTATTAGTATAGTAAACCTTAAGGGAGCTAGTCCCTTGCTGCCCTCTGCTGTCCCCCTTTGTTTGCTGACCTGTTCTATTGTCTTTATTTATAACTTCATGCTGAATGCCTTTTATACATTTACTGTTTCCAACCCTAGTGTTGCAACCTGCTTGTTTCCCACACACACCCATACCTCTATCTTCCATCAGTTTAAAATCATAGGCATTTCACCAATGGCCTTCTCAATCGAGTCTGCAAGTGCTACCACCCCAGCCCCAGAGAGATGTACCCCATCCCTTGCATACATATCATGTTTGCCATAAAAGTTGTTCCAGTTGTCAATGAATGGGATTGCAAGTTCCTTGCAGTATCTGTCTAGCCAGCAATTTACACCAATTGCCCTAGACAACCATTCATTTCCTACTCCCCTTCTAGGCAAGATGCTACATATGATTGGGATCCCTCCCTTAGACTTAATGAAATCTATAGCTGACCTGTACTTATCTAGCATTGCTCTTCTCAAAACTCCAGCCCGTCCCTAGCACTAGACCAGCTAGCCACAATAAGACAGATCCAATAGGTATATTTCTACACCCCCCGGCCTGTGCTAACTTTCCTATGGTGTAGAAATATACCTAGTTGGATGAATCTTATTGTGGCTAGCTGGTCTAGTGGCTAGCGCGACGGGCTGGAGTTTTGAGACTCTATGACCGCGGGTTCAATCCCGGCCGGGGGTATGGTTTTTTTGATGATATTATCCAGCCTGTTAACTATGTCCCCAACACCAGCTCCAGGGAAGCACACTCTATCTCTCATCTTCTTATTCCTATTACAAAAAGCACGGTCAATATATCTTACCTGAGAGTCACCAACCACAAGAATGCGTTTACCTCTGTTAGTAGGGGCAGTAGTACCCTTACCTTCACTGGCCACTGAAGTACATTCATCCTGAAGAACAGAGAAGCGATTTCCTACCTTCAGATCTTCACTCTTAACTTTCCTTATTCTGGTTCTCCTCCCATTACTGTGAACAACTCGCCACAACATGATGTGTGTGTGTGTGTGTGTGTGTGTGTGTGTGTGTATGTGTGTGTGTGTGTGTATTCACCGAATTGTGGTTGCAGGGGAGGACTCATAGCTCCTGGCCCCGCCTCTTTACTGGTTGGCACTAGGTCCTCTCTCTCTTTGTTGCATGAGCTTTATCACGCCTCTTCTTGAAGCTATGTATAGATCCAGCATCCATTACATTACTCTCTAGACTATTCCACCTCCTGACAACTCTATGACTGAAGAAATACTTCCTAAAATCTCTTTGACTCGTCTGAATCTTCAGCTTTCAATTGTGACACCTTGTTGCTGTGTCCCATCTCTGAAACACCCTGTCCCTCTCCACCTTGTCAATTCCTCTCAGTATTTTAAATGTTGTTATCATGTCCCCTCTATCCTTCCTGTCCTCTAGTGCTGTCAGGTCGATTTCCCTTAACCTCTTCTCATAGGACATGCCCCTTAGCTCCGGGAGTAGCCTTGTTGCAAACCATTTTAGTGTGTGTGTGTGTGTGTGTGTGTGTGTGTGTGTGTGTGTGTGTGTGTGTGTGTGTGTGTGTGTGTGTGTGTGTGTGTGTGTGTGTGTGTGTGTGTGTGGTGTGGTGTGTGTGTGTGTGTGTGTGTGTGTGTGTGTGTGTGTGTGTGTGTGTGTGTGTGTGTGTGTGTGTGTGTGTGTGTGTGTGTGTGTGTGTGTGTGTGTGTGTGTGTGTGTGTGTGTGTGTGTGTGTGTGTGTGTGTGTGTGTGTGTGTGTGTGTGTGTGTGTGTGTGTGTGTACTCACCTATTTGTACTCACCTATTTGTGGTTGCAGGGGTCGAGTCCTAGCTCCTGGCCCCGCCTCTTCACCGGTTGCTACTAGGCCCTCTCTCTCCCCGCTCCATGAGCTTTATCAAACCTCGTCTTAAAACTGTGTATGGTTCCTGCCTCCACTACGTCATTTTCTAGGCTATTCCACTGCCTTACAACTCTATGACTGAAGAAATACTTCCTACTATCTCTCTGACTCATTTGTGTCTTCAACTTCCAATTGTGGCCTCTTGTTTCTGTGTCCCCTCCCTGGAACATCCTGTCTTTGTCCACCTTGTCTATTCCACGCAGTATTTTATATGTCGTTATCATGTCTCCCCTGACCCTCCTGTCCTCCAGTGTCGTCAGGCCGATTTCCCTTAATCTTTCTTCATAGGACATTCCCCTTAGCTCTGGAACTAACCTTGTCGCAAACCTTTGTACTTTCTCTAGTTTCTTGACGTGCTTTATCAAGTGCGGGTTCCAAACAGGTGCTGCATACTCCAGTATGGGCCTGACATACACGGTGTACAGTGTCTTGAATGATTCCTTACTAAGGTATCGGAATGCTGTTCTCAGGTTTGCCAGGCGCCCATATGCTGCAGCAGTTATCTGATTGATGTGTGCTTCCGGAGACATGCTCGGTGTTATACTCACCCCAAGATCTTTCTCCTTGAGTGAGGTTTGCAGTCTTTGGCCACCTAGCCTATACTCTGTCTGTGGTCTTCTGTGCCCTTCCCCTATCTTCATGACTTTGCATTTGGCAGGATTAAATTCGAGAAGCCATTTGCTGGACCAGGTGTCCAGTCTGTCCAGGTCTCTTTGAAGTCCTGCCTGGTCCTCATCAGATTTAATTCTCCTCATTAACTTCACATCATCTGCAAACAGGGACACTTCTGAGTCTAACCCTTCCGTCATGTCGTTCACATATACCAAAAATAGCACTGGTCCTAGGACCGACCCCTGTGGGACCCCGCTCGTCACAGGTGCCCACTGTGATACATCATTACGTACCATGACTCGTTGTTGCCTCCCTGTCAGGTATTCTCTGATCCATTGCAGTGCCCTTCCTGTTATATGCGCCTGATGCTCTAGCTTCTGCACTAATCTCTTGTGAGGAACTGTGTCAAAGGCCTTCTTGCAGTCCAAGAAGATGCAATCAACCCACCCCTCTCTCTCTTGTCTTACTTCTGTTATTTTATCATAAAACTCCAGAAGGTTTGTGACACAGGATTTGCCTTCCGTGAATCCGTGCTGGTTGGCATTTATACTCCTGTTCCGTTCCAGGTGCTCCACCACTCTCCTCCTGATAATCTTCTCCATAATTTTGCATACTATACACGTCAATGACACAGGTCTATAGTTTAGTGCCTCTTTTCTGTCTCCTTTTTTAAAAATGGGAACTACATTTGCCGTCTTCCATACCTCAGGTAGTTGCCCAGTTTCCAGGGATGTGTTGAAGATTGTGGTAAGTGGCACGCACAACATATCTGCTCCCTCTCTAAGGACCCACGGGGAGATGTTGTCCGGTCCCATTGCCTTTGAGGTATCGATGTCCCTTAGCAGTTTCTTCACCTCCTCCTCATCTGTATGTATGTCGTCCAACACTTGTTGGTGTATTCCTTGCTGGTGTCCCCATCTGGTCTGTCCCCCCAGAGTCCTTCCTGTCTCTACTGTAAATACTTCCTTAAATCTCGTGTTGAGCTCCTCACATACCTCTTGATCGTTTCTTGTGAGTTCTCCACCTTCTTTCCTCAGCCTTATCACCTGGTCCTTGACTGTTGTCTTCCTCCTAATGTGGCTATACAGCAGTTTCGGGTCAGATTTGACTTTCGATGCTATGTCGTTTTCATACTGTCGCTGGGCCTCCCTCCTTATCTGTGCATACTCGTTTCTGGCTCTTCTACTAATCTCCTTGTTTTCCTGGGTCCTATGCCTCCTGTACCTTTTCCATTCTCTGTTGCACTTAGTTTTTGCCTCCCTACACCTTCGGGTAAACCAAGGACTCGTTTTGGTCTTCCTATTATTTCTGTTTCCCTTGGGAACAAAACTTTCCTCTGCCTCCTTGCACTTTGTTGCCACATATTCCATCATCTCGTTTACTGATTTTCCTACCATTTCTCTGTCCCACTGAACCTCCTGCAGGAAGTTTCTCATACCTGTGTAGTCCCCCCTTTTATAGTTTGGCCTGTCCCCTTCAGTTCCTGTTACCTTCTCCACTTGTAACTCTACTATATAGTCAAAACTCAGAACCACATGATCGCTAGCTCCAAGGGGCCTCTCGTAAGTGATGTCCTCAATGTCTGAACTGCTCAGGGTGAACACAAGATCCAGTCTTGCTGGCTCATCCTCCCCTCTCTCTCTGGTTGTGTCCCTGACATGTTGATGCATGAGGTTTTCAAGTACCACATCCATCATCTTGGCTCTCCATGTTTCGGGACCCCCATGTGGCTCCAGGTTTTCCCAGTCGATCTCCCTGTGGTTGAAATCGCCCATTACCAGTAACTTTGCTCTGCTCGAGTGAGCTCTTCTTGCCACCTCAGCCAGTGTGTCCACCATCACCCTGTTGTTTTCTTCGTACTCCTCTCTTGGCCTCCTGCAGTTCTGTGGTGGGTTATACATCACTCCAATGACTACTTTATGTTCTCCGGACTGAATTGTACCTACAATGTAGTCTCTTTCTCCAATCATGTCCATGCCTTCCATTTCCTCAAATCCCCATCGGTGTTTTATGAGCAGTGCAACCCCTCCTCCCCCTCTACTCCTTCTATCTTTCCTCAGGATCTGATATCCTGTTGGGAAGATTGTGTCTGTTATTGTCTCAGCGAGTTTTGTTTCTGTGACTGCTATGATGTCTGGGGATTTTTCACTGATTCTTTCATTCCACTCCTCATGTTTATTCATTATTCCATCCGCGTTTGTGTACCAAACCTTTAGTTTCTTTTCTATCATTGTGGTCATGCAAGAATATTGGGGTTGGGGGAGCGAGAGCCTTGGTGGGGGCCTATATGGGGCTGTGGTGTAGGTGGGGTTTGTGTTGATGGGGGTGGGGTCAGAATGCCCATAAGGGACAGCTGTTGGGGTGAGGTTTGTGATATGGGGGTTGGTGGCAGAGGGAACAGTGAGTGGGTTGTAGTATAGGTTGCTCAGTTGCGTTGGGAATGTCGCGGGTGGAGTCTTTTGGTGGGAGATTCTGTGGGGTGTGTTTGCCCTTCCTCCTGTGTCTGGGTCCTGCTCATTTTCATTGCTTCTCGTTCCTCCTTGCGTCTCTGTACCCTCTCTTTCAGTGTAGTCCTTTCTTCTTGTGTTCTGTCGCGGTCGAGGTATACTCTCTGGTACCCCTCTTTGTCCCTCAGTCTTGCTTTCTCTTGCAGAATCCTGGTTCGAACTGATTCTTCCTTGAAAGTTACTCTGACAGGCCGTATCCTTCCACTCGCAAACCACCCAATTCTCTGAAAATTTGTCACCTGGGTCATATTGCCCTCCCCTATTGTTTTCATGATGCCTTCAATCATTTTTTTCTCCTCCTGTTTTATTTCTTCAAAGTTGGCCCCCTTGGCTTCTTGGAGCCCGTACACAAAAACTGACCTCGCCCTTTCCTCCTCCCACTGAGTCTCCATCTGCGTCCTCTGAGGCATTTTATTTCCTTCCATTGACATGTTCTTGCCTTCAGTCCCTGTCATATCTGAAACTTCTATTCTCAGTGGACTGTCTTTCCTGACCAGCTGTCCCTTGCTACTGCAGTTGGCTGTTAGAATCTCTGCATATAGCATACCTTCATTGTCTTCGGACCTGTCGTTTGATCTTAGTGTGCTCGTCGTCTTTTCCCTGGCCCCACGTGGGTCTGATAGGGCCTTCATGTACGGCATGTCTCCGTTGTTGCTTACCATCCCCTTGTCTGCGCCTGACTTTGAATTTCCTGATGTTTCCCCACTCTTCCTCCCTTTTTTGGAGCTCTAGCTCCCAGTCTTTCCTCCCTGGTTCGTCCTCTAAGGCCATGTGTATGTGTATGTGTGTGTGTGTGTGTGTGTGTGTGATAGTGTGTGTGTGTGTGTGTGTGTGTGTGTGTGTGTGTGTGTGTGTGTGTGTGTGTGTGTGTGTGTGTGTGTGTGTGTGTGTGTGTTTACGTTAGGCGACGCTAACTTGGGCCTGCGACATAAGTTAGTCGCTTCTAACTTTACTAATGACGGAAAAAATTCTGGCCGAGTGTTGGGTGCTGGTGTCTACGTGTTTGTCTTGTGCGTGACGGAGAGGAAGAGGAGAGGAGGAGGGGGGAGGGAGGGGAGGAGGGGAAGGAAGCAAAGGAAGAAAAGGGGAAGGAGAAGGGGGAGAAGGGGAGATGGAGGAGATTGATAAGAAACGGAGGAAGAGAAAGAGGGAGAAAAACAGAAAAAGGTGGAATATGAGAAAGAGTAAAAGAAGGGTGGAAGATCGATGGGGAGGAGGAGGAGGAGGAGGAGAAAGAGGAGGAAGAGGAGGAGGAGGAGGAGGAGGAGGAGGAGGAGGAAGAGGAGGAGTAGGAGGAGGAGGAGGAGGATGAAGAGGAGGAGGAGGAGGAGGAGGAGGAGGAAGAGGAGGAAGATGATTAAGAAGATAAAAAGAGAGAGAGAGGTAGAAGATCAATGAGGAGGAGAATATAGAGAAGAGGAGGAAAAAGTGGAAGATTAGAAGCTCGAGAGCGGGAAGAAGAAAGAGGAAGAAAGAAGGAATAGGGAAGAGAATGAGAAGAAGAAGAAAGAAAAAAGAAAAAGAAGAAAAAGAAGAAAAATACACTAAGAAACAAAAGATGTAGTACTTAGAGTTTTGTTGAGTTCTGAACCAAATTGTCTGCGTCGTGTCTTGTATATTTTAACAGCAAGATGAGGTGGGTTAGTGTAGGTAAGCTGCAGCTGCTGACACGTACGGTGGGTTAGTGTAGGTAAGCTGCAGCTGCTGACACGTACGGTGGGTTAGTGTAGGTAAGCTGCAGCTGCTGACACGTACGGTGGGTTAGTGTAGGTAAGCTGCAGCTGCTGACACGTACGGTGGGTTAGTGTAGGTAAGCTGCAGCTGCTGACACGTACGGTGGGTTAGTGTAGGTAAGCTGCAGCTGCTGACACGTACGGTGGGTTAGTGTAGGTAAGCTGCAGCTGCTGACACGTACGGTGGGTTAGTGTAGGTAAGCTGCAGCTGCTGACACGTACGGTGGGTTAGTGTAGGTAAGCTGCAGCTGCTGACACGTACGGTGGGTTAGTGTAGGTAAGCTGCAGCTGCTGACACGTACGATGGGTTAGTGTAGGTAAGCTGCAGCTGCTGACACGTACGGTGGGTTAGTGTAGGTAAGCTGCAGCTGCTGACACGTACGGTGGGTTAGTGTAGGTAAGCTGCAGCTGCTGACACGTACGGTGGGTTAGTGTAGGTAAGCTGCAGCTGCTGACACGTACGGTGGGTTAGTGTAGGTAAGCTGCAGCTGCTGACACGTACGATGGGTTAGTGTAGGTAAGCTGCAGCTGCTGACATGTACGATGGGTTAGTGTAGGTAAGCTGCAGCTGCTGACACGTACGGTGGGTTAGTGTAGGTAAGCTGCAGCTGCTGACACGTACGGTGGGTTAGTGTAGGTAAGCTGCAGCTGCTGACACGTACGGTGGGTTAGTGTAGGTAAGCTGCAGCTGCTGACACGTACGGTGGGTTAGTGTAGGTAAGCTGCAGCTGCTGACACGTACGATGGGTTAGTGTAGGTAAGCTGCAGCTGCTGACACGTACGATGGGTTAGTGTAGGTAAGCTGCAGCTGCTGACACGTACGATGGGTTAGTGTAGGTAAGCTGCAGCTGCTGACACGTACGATGGGTTAGTGTAGGTAAGCTGCAGCTGCTGACACGTACGGTGGGTTAGTGTAGGTAAGCTGCAGCTGCTGACACGTACGGTGGGTTAGTGTAGGTAAGCTGCAGCTGCTGACAAGTACGATGGGTTAGTGTAGGTAAGCTGCAGCTGCTGACACGTACGGTGGGTTAGTGTAGGTAAGCTGCAGCTGCTGACACGTACGGTGGGTTAGTGTAGGTAAGCTGCAGCTGCTGACACGTACGATGGGTTAGTGTAGGTAAGCTGCAGCTGCTGACACGTACGGTGGGTTAGTGTAGGTAAGCTGCAGCTGCTGACACGTACGGTGGGTTAGTGTAGGTAAGCTGCAGCTGCTGACACGTACGATGGGTTAGTGTAGGTAAGCTGCAGCTGCTGACACGTACGATGGGTTAGTGTAGGTAAGCTGCAGCTGCTGACACGTACGGTGGGTTAGTGTAGGTAAGCTGCAGCTGCTGACACGTGCGGTGGGTTAGTGTAGGTAAGCTGCAGCTGCTGACACGTACGATGGGTTAGTGTAGGTAAGCTGCAGCTGCTGATACGTACGATGGGTTAGTGTAGGTAAGCTGCAGCTGCTGACACGTACGGTGGGTTAGTGTAGGTAAGCTGCAGCTGCTGACACGTACGGTGGGTTAGTGTAGGTAAGCTGCAGCTGCTGACACGTACGGTGGGTTAGTGTAGGTAAGCTGCAGCTGCTGACACGTACGATGGGTTAGTGTAGGTAAGCTGCAGCTGCTGACACGTACGGTGGGTTAGTGTAGGTAAGCTGCAGCTGCTGACACGTACGATGGGTTAGTGTAGGTAAGCTGCAGCTGCTGACACGTACGGTGGGTTAGTGTAGGTAAGCTGCAGCTGCTGACACGTACGGTGGGTTAGTGTAGGTAAGCTGCAGCTGCTGACACGTACGATGGGTTAGTGTAGGTAAGCTGCAGCTGCTGACATGTACGGTGGGTTAGTGTAGGTAAGCTGCAGCTGCTGACACGTACGATGGGTTAGTGTAGGTAAGCTGCAGCTGCTGACACGTACGGTGGGTTAGTGTAGGTAAGCTGCAGCTGCTGACACGTACGATGGGTTAGTGTAGGTAAGCTGCAGCTGCTGACACGTACGATGGGTTAGTGTAGGTAAGCTGCAGCTGCTGACACGTACGCTGGGTTAGTGTAGGTAAGCTGCAGCTGCTGACACGTACGGTGGGTTAGTGTAGGTAAGCTGCAGCTGCTGACACGTACGGTGGGTTAGCGTAGGTAAGCTGCAGCTGCTGACACGTACGGTGGGTTAGTGTAGGTAAGCTGTAGCTGCTGACACGTACGATGGGTTAGTGTAGGTAAGCTGCAGCTGCTGACACGTACGATGGGTTAGTGTAGGTAAGCTGCAGCTGCTGACACCTACGATGGGTTAGTGTAAGCAGGCAGCAGCAGTTCACTGTAGTATTAGATGGGTTAGAGTGTGTAGCTTGCAATTACCTGAATTATGAACTGGGTTAGTGTAGGTAGCTTGGAGTTGCTTGCAATATAAACTGGGTTAGCGTAGGTAGCTTGCCGCTGCTGGCATTATGCAAAGATGACAGGAGAGTGGATGAGCTGATTCTTCGACAACTTAGCACCAGAAGCTAAAGTTTTCAGCGTCGGTGTAAGATAAATTGCCGCAATTTAGCTTAACAGCTTTATTATGCAAGCCTCACACATCCTGGAGACGGTAGTCCCCACACAGTCATGGGTCAGGGGACTGCACCTCAACTTTGTTTGTTGGGTATCTTTGAAAGGGGAGCCTTGTCAGTGCTTGCCAAAATGCCTTTTTTTTCTTCCCCCAATTTTGTTTTTATTTAATTGATAACACGAGGTGTCATCCAGTCATCCTGACTCTGGGTTTCCCTGAGATAATTTTAGAAAGCCTTTTATTGATCGAAGTCAGAATTATAACACTTACGAATTTATAAAAAGATGTATGTTAATGGAGTGTGTTGATGCCATTTAGACACTTTCACTCTCGAAGTTGTATAGTATTCTTTTATATGGTTATTGTATTATTTTACCTTGATGCTGGTGAGTGGCTCGTAATCCATGGAACAGTACTTATCCTCCGCTTTCCTGGCTCGAATCTGAATGTTTTTTTTATTCTGTAGGAGCTATATGACCCATACTGGTTTAGCACCTGATCTCTCCCTGATTAAAATAAGCCTTTAATGGCTAATTCATCTTCGAAAGGGATGAAACTCTTTTTCTGGACTATAAGGTATGTAGGCTCAATTTTTTTTTTTTTTGGATTCTGTGCAATAAGTGGACAATACGTCTTCTGGTGAACTTTAAAGGTTTACTGTTGATGTTGATGTTTTAGATTGTGTAATTTTTAGTGGATAATTTTAGTGTTCAAAATGGCTCTGTGAAAGGCCTAGATAATGTCTTTTCTGATCAGAAACAAGTCACAATGTCTGACTTTATTAGGTTATCCTAGGTTAAATATATACAGTTTACTTTGACGAGCACATTCCATCGTTGTACCCTCAAAACCATTATAAAAAAATTACATGTCATGTACCCAAAGTTTAAAAACTCCTTAATTATAAAGCGTACTTACATAAATTCTTGCTTAAAATCTGGTCAGTCACGTAGAAAAAATTTGGATTCATTTTGGTCTGGGTAGATCCTAATTTGATTATTTTCATGGAAGAAACTAGGTTTACATGTTTTATTTTGACATAAACTCATTTAACCGGCTTCATCTCTCAACGCTGATAATGCAGTTTTTTTTTTAGCGGCTTCAAACTTAATGTGTTTATCTTTTTTAAATATTTTTGTCTCTCTGAGATAACAACAGAATGCCTCTTCAGCTTGGCTTTAAAGCTGGAGTATCTTAATTAAGAGTTTGAATTAGTTTTGGGCTGTATTTGTTCTAATTTGCCATTTTTAATGGCAAGTAACTCTTCTGGTGCGCCTCAAATTTTCAATGCTAATATTTGTCTCAGAAACTTATGCCGCATTCTGAAATATACTTTTTAAGTGCACTGACGTAGAGGCTGCTGGGGTTATGCAATACGGGGATACCTCTCTCTGATCGCACGGCAACTAAAACATATCTCTTTGAGTTAAAGTAGCAATGCACTATTTTCAAGAGGACTTGGTTCGTCAACTAGACAAAAGAGTTTAGCAATGAAATGAATCTCACATTCTCTGAGGTAGCTGAAACAAGTACTGATGAATGTATGGCACACGTGTCTCCATGGTGCTAGTGCCTTCATGGTGCTGGTGCCTTCATGGTGCTGGTGTCTCCATGGTGTTGGTGTCTTCATGGTGCTGGTGTCTTCATGGTGTTGGTGTGTTCATGGTGCTGGTGTCTTCATGGTGCTGGTGTCTTCATGGCGTTGGAGTGTTCATGGTGCTGGTGTCTTCATGGTGCTGGTGTCTCCATGGTGCTAGTGCCTTCATGGTGCTGGTGTCTACATGGTGCTGGTGTCTACATGGTGCTGGTGTCTTCATGGTGCTGGTGTCTCCATGGTGCTGGTGTCTTCATGGTGCTGGTGTCTTCATGGTGCTGGTGTCTTCATGGTGCTGGTGTCTACATGGTGCTGGTGTCTACATGGTGCTGGTGTCTTCATGGTGCTGGTGCCTTCATGGTGCTGGTGTCTTCATGGTGCTGGTGTCTCCATGGTGCTGGTGTCTTCATGGTGCTGGTGTCTACATGGTGCTGGTGTCTACATGGTGCTGGTGTCTACATGGTGCTGGTGTCTACATGGTGCTGGTGTCTACATGGTGCTGGTGTCTTCATGGTGCTGGTGTCTCCATGGTGCTAGTGCCTTCATGGTGCTGGTGTCTACATGGTGCTGGTGTCTACATGGTGCTGGTGTCTTCATGGTGCTGGTGTCTCCATGGTGCTGGTGTCTTCATGGTGCTGGTGTCTTCATGGTGCTGGTGTCTTCATGGTGCTGGTGTCTTCATGGTGCTGGTGTCTACATGGTGCTGGTGTCTACATGGTGCTGGTGTCTTCATGGTGCTGGTGCCTTCATGGTGCTGGTGTCTTCATGGTGCTGGTGTCTCCATGGTGCTGGTGTCTTCATGGTGCTGGTGTCTACATGGTGCTGGTGTCTACATGGTGCTGGTGTCTACATGGTGCTGGTGTCTACATGGTGCTGGTGTCTACATGGTGCTGGTGTCTACATGGTGTTGGTGTCTACATGGTGCTGGTGTCTACATGGTGTTGGTGTCTTCATGGTGCTGGTGTCTACATGGTGTTGGTGTCTACATGGTGCTGGTGTCTACGTGGTGTTGGTGTCTTCATGGTGTTGGTGTCTTCATGGTGCTGGTGTCTTCATGGTGCTGGTGTCTTCATGGTGCTGGTGTCTTCATGGTGCTGGTGTCTTCATGGTGCTGGTGTCTACATGGTGTTGGTGTCTTCATGGTGCTGGTGTCTCCATGGTGCTGGTGTCTTCATGGTGCTGGTGTCTACATGGTGCTGGTGTCTACATGGTGCTGGTGTCTACATGGTGCTGGTGTCTACATGGTGTTGGTGTCTACATGGTGCTGGTGTCTACATGGTGTTGGTGTCTTCATGGTGCTGGTGTCTACATGGTGCTGGTGTCTACATGGTGTTAGTGTCTACATGGTGCTGGTGTCTACGTGGTGTTGGTGTCTTCATGGTGTTGGTGTCTTCATGGTGCTGGTGTCTACATGGTGCTGGGGTCTACATGGTGCTGGTGTCTACATGGTGTTGGTGTCTACATGGTGTTGGTGTCTTCATGGTGCTGGTGTCTACATGGTGTTGGTGTCTACATGGTACTGGTGTCTACATGGTGTTGGTGTCTACATGGTGTTGGTGTCTACATAGTGTTGGTGTCTACATGGTGTTGGTGTCTTCATGGTGCTGGTGTCTTCATGGTGTTGGTGTCTACATGGTGTTGGTGTCTTCATGGTGCTGGTGTCTTCATGGTGCTGGTGTCTTCATGGTGCTGGTGTCTACATGGTGTTGGTGTCTACATGGTACTGGTGTCTACATGGTGTTGGTGTCTACATGGTGTTGGTGTCTACATGGTGTTGGTGTCTACATGGTGTTGGTGTCTACATGGTGTTGGTGTCTTCATGGTGCTGGTGTCTTCATGGTGCTGGTGTCTACATGGTGCTGGTGTCTACATGGTGTTGGTGTCTACATGGTGCTGGTGTCTACATGGTGTTGGTGTCTTTATGGTGCTGGTGTCTACATGATGTTGGTGTCTACATGGTGCTGGTGTCTACATGGTGTTGGTGTCTTCATGGTGCTGGTGTCTTCATGGTGCTGGTGTCTACATGGTGTTGGTGTCTACTTGGTGTTGGTGTCTTCATGGTGCTGGTGTCTACATGGTGCTGGGGTCTACATGGTGCTGGTGTCTACATGGTGTTGGTGTCTACATGGTGTTGGTGTCTTCATGGTGCTGGTGTCTACATGGTGCTGGTGTCTACATGGTGTTGGTGTCTACATGGTGTTGGTGTCTTCATGGTGCTGGTGTCTACATGGTGTTGGTGTCTACATGGTGTTGGTGTCTTCATGGTGCTGGTGTCTACATGGTGCTGGTGTCTTCATGGTGTTGGTGTCTTCATGGTGCTGGTGTCTTCATGGTGCTGGTGTCTTCATGGTGCTGGTGTCTACATGGTGTTGGTGTCTACATGGTACTGGTGTCTACATGGTGTTGGTGTCTACATGGTGTTGGTGTCTACATGGTGTTGGTGTCTACATGGTGTTGGTGTCTTCATGGTGCTGGTGTCTTCATGGTGTTGGTGTCTACATGGTGTTGGTGTCTTCATGGTGCTGGTGTCTTCATGGTGCTGGTGTCTTCATGGTGCTGGTGTCTACATGGTGTTGGTGTCTACATGGTACTGGTGTCTACATGGTGTTGGTGTCTACATGGTGCTGGTGTCTACATGGTGTTGGTGTCTTCATGGTGTTGGTGTCTACATGGTACTGGTGTCTACATGGTGTTGGTGTCTACATGGTGTTGGTGTCTACATGGTGTTGGTGTCTACATGGTGTTGGTGTCTTCATGGTGCTGGTGTCTACATGGTGTTGGTGTCTTCATGGTGTTGGTGTCTTCATGGTGCTGGTGTCTTCATGGTGCTGGTGTCTACATGGTGTTGGTGTCTACATGGTGTTGGTGTCTTCATGGTGCTGGTGTCTACATGGTGTTGGTGTCTACATGGTGTTGGTGTCTTCATGGTGTTGGTGTCTTCATGGTGCTGGTGTCTACATGGTGTTGGTGTCTTCATGGTGTTGGTGTCTTCATGGTGCTGGTGTCTTCGTGGTGCTGGTGTCTACATGGTGTTGGTGTCTTCATGGTGTTGGTGTCTTCATGGTGCTGGTGTCTACATTGTGTTGGTGTCTACATGGTGTTGGTGTCTACATGGTGTTGGTGTCTTCATGGTGCTGGTGTCTACATTGTGTTGGTGTCTACATGGTGTTGGTGTCTACATGGTGTTGGTGTCTTCATGGTGCTGGTGTCTACATGGTGTTGGTGTCTACATGGTGTTGGTGTCTTCATGGTGCTGGTGTCTACATGGTGTTGGTGTCTACATGGTGTTGGTGTCTACATGGTGTTGGTGTCTTCATGGTGCTGGTGTCTACATGGTGTTGGTGTCTACATGGTGTTGGTGTCTACATGGTGTTGGTGTCTTCATGGTGCTGGTGTCTACATGGTGTTGGTGTCTACATGGTGCTGGTGTCTTCATGGTGCTGGTGTCTACATGGTGTTGGTGTCTACATGGTGTTGGTGTCTACATGGTGTTGGTGTCTTCATGGTGCTGGTGTCTACATGGTGTTGGTGTCTACATGGTGTTGGTGTCTACATGGTGCTGGTGTCTTCATGGTGCTGGTGTCTACATGGTATTGGTGTCTACATGGTGTTGGTGTGTACATGGTGCTGGTGTCTTCATGGTGCTGGTGTCTTCATGGTGTTGGTGTCTACATGGTGTTGGTGTCTACATGGTGTTGGTGTCTACATGGTGTTGGTGTCTTCATGGTGTTGGTGTCTTCATGGTGCTGGTGTCTTCATGGTGCTGGTGTCTACATGGTGTTGGTGTCTACATGGTGTTGGTGTGTACATGGTGCTGGTGTCTTCATGGTGCTGGTGTCTTCATGGTGTTGGTGTCTTCATGGTGTTGGTGTCTACATGGTGCTGGTGTCTACATGGTGTTGGTGTCTACATGGTGTTGGTGTCTACATGGTGTTGGTGTCTACATGGTGTTGGTGTCTTCATGGTGTTGGTGTCTTCATGGTGCTGGTGTCTTCATGGTGTTGGTGTCTACATGGTGCTGGTGTCTACATGGTGTTGGTGTCTACATGGTGCTGGTGTCTACATGGTGTTGGTGTCTTCATGGTGTTGGTGTCTTCATGGTGCTGGTGTCTTCATGGTGCTGGTGTCTACATTGTGTTGATGTCTACATGGTGTTGGTGTCTTCATGGTGCTGGTGTCTTCATGGTGTTGGTGTCTACATGGTGTTGGTGTCTTCATGGTGTTGGTGTCTTCATGGTGCTGGTGTCTTCATGGTGTTGGTGTCTACATGGTGTTGGTGTCTACATGGTGTTGGTGTCTACATGGTGTTGGTGTCTTCATGGTGTTGGTGTCTTCATGGTGCTGGTGTCTTCATGGGGCTGATGTCTCCATGGTGTTGGTGTCTACATGGTGTTGGTGTCTACATGGTGTTGGTGTCTTCATGGTGTTGGTGTCTACATGGTGTTGGTGTCTACATGGTGTTGGTGTCTACATGGTGTTGGTGTCTACATGGTGTTGGTGTCTACATGGTGTTGGTGTCTACATGGTGTTGGTGTCTTCATGGTGTTGGTGTCTACATGGTGTTGGTGTCTTCATGGTGTTGGTGTCTACATGGTGTTGGTGTCTACATGGTGTTGGTGTCTTCATGGTGTTGGTGTCTACATGGTGTTGGTGTCTACATGGTGTTGGTGTCTACATGGTGTTGGTGTCTACATGGTGTTGGTGTCTACATGGTGTTGGTGTCTACATGGTGTTGGTGTCTTCATGGTGTTGGTGTCTACATGGTGTTGGTGTCTTCATGGTGTTGGTGTCTACATGGTGTTGGTGTCTTCATGGTGTTGGTGTCTACATGGTGCTGGTGTCTACATGGTGTTGGTGTCTACATGGTGTTGGTGTCTACATGGTGTTGGTGTCTTCATGGTGCTGGTGTCTACATGGTGTTGGTGTCTTCATGGTGTTGGTGTCTTCATGGTGCTGGTGTCTTCGTGGTGCTGGTGTCTACATGGTGTTGGTGTCTACATGGTGTTGGTGTCTTCATGGTGCTGGTGTCTACATGGTGTTGGTGTCTACATGGTGTTGGTGTCTACATGGTGCTGGTGTCTTCATGGTGTTGGTGTCTACATGGTGTTGGTGTCTACATGGTGTTGGTGTCTACATGGTGTTGGTGTCTTCATGGTGTTGGTGTCTTCATGGTGCTGGTGTCTGCATGGTGCTGGTGTCTTCATGGTGTTGGTGTCTACATGGTGTTGGTGTCTACATGGTGTTGGTGTCTTTATGGTGTTGGTGTCTTCATGGTGTTGGTGTCTTCATGGTGCTGGTGTCTTCATGGTGCTGATGTCTCCATGGTGCTGGTGTCTTCATGGTGCTGGTGTCTACATGGTGTTGGTGTCTTCATGGTGCTGGTGTCTACATGGTGCTGGTGTCTACATGGTGTTGGTGTCTTCATGGTGTTGGTGTCTTCATGGTGCTGGTGTCTTCATGGTGCTGGTGTCTACATGGTGTTGGTGTCTACATGGTGCTGGTGTCTTCATGGTGCTGGTGTCTTCATGGTGCTGGTGTCTACATGGTGTTGGTGTCTTCATGGTGTTGGTGTCTTCATGGTGTTGGTGTCTACATGGTGTTGGTGTCTTCATGGTGCTGGTGTCTTCATGGTGCTAGTGTCTACATGGTGCTGGTGTCTTCATGGTGCTGGTGTCTTCATGGTGCTGGTGTCTTCATGGTGCTGGTGTCTTCATGGTGCTGGTGTCTCCATGGTGCTGGTGTCTTCATGGTGCTTGTGTCTACATGGTGTTGGTGTCTTCATGGTGCTGGTGTCTTCATGGTGCTGGTGTCTAGATGGTGTTGGTGTCTTCATGGTGCTGGTGTCTTCATGGTGCTGGTGTCTTCATGGTGCTGATGTCTTCATGGTGCTGGTATCTTCATGGTGTTGGTGTCTTCATGGTGCTGGTGTCTACATGGTGTTGGTGTCTTCATGGTGCTGGTGTCTACATGGTGCTGGTGTCTTCATGGTGCTGGTGTCTTCATGGTGCTGGTGTCTTCATGGTGCTGGTGTCTTCATGGTGCTGGTGTCTTCATGGTGCTGGTGTCTCCATGGTGCTGGTGTCTTCATGGTGCTGGTGTCTACATGGTGTTGGTGTCTTCATGGTGCTGGTGTCTTCATGGTGCTGGTGTCTAGATGGTGCTGGTGTCTTCATGGTGTTGGTGTCTTCATGGTGCTGGTGTCTACATGGTGTTGGTGTCTTCATGGTGCTGGTGTCTACGTGGTGCTGGTGTCTTCATGGTGCTGGTGTCTTCATGGTGCTGGTGTCTTCATGGTGCTGGTGTCTCCATGGTGCTGGTGTCTTCATGGTGCTGGTGTCTTCATGGTGCTGGTGTCTTCATGGTGCTGGTGTCTCCATGGTGCTGGTGTCTTCATGGTGCTGGTGTCTACATGGTGTTGGTGTCTTCATGGTGCTGGTGTCTTCATGGTGCTGGTGTCTAGATGGTGCTGGTGTCTTCATGGTGTTGGTGTCTTCATGGTGCTGGTGTCTACATGGTGTTGGTGTCTTCATGGTGCTGGTGTCTACATGGTGCTGGTGTCTTCATGGTGCTGGTGTCTTCATGGTGCTGGTGTCTTCATGGTGCTGGTGTCTTCATGGTGCTGGTGTCTCCATGGTGCTGGTGTCTTCATGGTGCTGGTGTCTTCATGGTGCTGGTGTCTTCATGGTGCTGGTGTCTTCATGGTGCTGGTGTCTCCATGGTGCTGGTGTCTTCATGGTGCTGGTGTCTTCATGGTGCTGGTGTCTTCATGGTGCTGGTGTCTTCATGGTGCTGGTGTCTCCATGGTGCTGGTGTCTTCATGGTGCTGGTGTCTTCATGGTGCTGGTGTCTTCATGGTGCTGGTGTCTTCATGGTGCTGGTGTCTACATGGTGCTGGTGTCTCCATGGTGCTGGTGTCTTCATGGTGCTGGTGTCTACATGGTGCTGGTGTCTTCATGGTGCTGGTGTCTACATGGTGTTGGTGTCTTCATGGTGCTGGTGTCTCCATGGTGCTGGTGTCTTCATGGTGCTGGTGTCTTCATGGTGCTGGTGTCTACATGGTGTTGGTGTCTTCATGGTGCTGGTGTCTTCATGGTGCTGGTGTCTTCATGGTGCTGGTGTCTTCATGGTGCTGGTGTCTTCATGGTGCTGGTGTCTACATGGTGTTGGTGTCTACATGGTGTTGGTGTCTTCATGGTGCTGGTGTCTACATGGTGCTGGTGTCTTCATGGTGTTGGTGTCTTCATGGTGCTGGTGTCTACATGGTGTTGGTGTCTACATGGTGTTGGTGTCTACATGGTGTTGGTGTCTACATGGTGTTGGTGTCTTCATGGTGCTGGTGTCTTCATGGTGCTGGTGTCTTCATGGTGCTGGTGTCTACATGGTGCTGGTGTCTACATGGTGCTGGTGTCTACATGGTGCTGGTGTCTACATGGTGGTGGTGTCTTCATGGTGCTGGTGTCTACATGGTGTTGGTGTCTTCATGGTGCTGGTGTCTACATGGTGCTGGTGTCTACATGGTGCTGGTGTCTTCATGGTGCTGGTGTCTTCATGGTGCTGGTGTCTACATGGTGTTGGTGTCTACATGGTGTTGGTGTCTTCATGGTGCTGGTGTCTTCATGGTGCTGGTGTCTACATGGTGTTGGTGTCTACATGGTGTTGGTGTCTTCATGGTGTTGGTGTCTACATGGTGTTGGTGTCTACATGGTGTTGGTGTCTACATGGTGTTGGTGTCTTCATGGTGCTGGTGTCTACATGGTGCTGGTGTCTTCATGGTGTTGGTGTCTTCATGGTGCTGGTGTCTACATGGTGCTGGTGTCTTCATGGTGCTGGTGTCTACATGGTGCTGGTGTGTACATGGTGTTGGTGTCTTCATGGTGCTGGTGTCTTCATGGTGCTGGTGTCTACATGGTGTTGGTGTCTACATGGTGTTGGTGTCTACATGGTGTTGGTGTCTTCATGGTGCTGGTGTCTACATGGTGCTGGTGTCTTCATGATGCTGTTGTCTTCATGGTGCTGGTGTCTACATGGTGTTGGTGTCTACATGGTGTTGGTGTCTTCATGGTGCTGGTGTC
Source organism: Cherax quadricarinatus (assembly GCF_038502225.1). Taxonomy (NCBI): domain Eukaryota; kingdom Metazoa; phylum Arthropoda; class Malacostraca; order Decapoda; family Parastacidae; genus Cherax; species Cherax quadricarinatus. The sequence continues at coordinate 54,465 of NW_027196025.1, read as the reverse complement.
TTCATGGTGCTGGTGTCTACATGGTGCTGGTGTCTACATGGTGCTGGTGTCTACATGGTGCGGGTGTCTTCATGGTGCTGGTGTCTACATGGTGCTGGTGTCTTCATGATGCTGGTGTCTTCATGGTGCTGGTGTCTACATGGTGTTGGTGTCTACATGGTGTCGGTGTCTTCATGGTGCTGGTGTCTTCATGGTGCTGGTGTCTACATGGTGCTGGTGTCTACATGGTGTTGGTGTCTACATGGTGCTGGTGTCTTCATGGTGCTGGTGTCTTCATGGTGCTGGTGTCTACATGGTGCTGGTGTCTACATGGTGCTGGTGTCTACATGGTGTTGGTGTCTTCATGGTGCTGGTGTCTTCATGGTGCTGGTGTCTACATGGTGCTGGTGTCTACATGGTGCTGGTGTCTACATGGTGCTGGTGTCTTCATGGTGCTGGTGTCTACATGGTGCTGGTGTCTTCATGATGCTGGTGTCTTCATGGTGCTGGTGTCTACATGGTGTTGGTGTCTACATGGTGTTGGTGTCTTCATGGTGCTGGTGTCTACATGGTGTTGGTGTCTTCATGGTGCTGGTGTCTACATGGTGCTGGTGTCTTCATGGTGCTGGTGTCTTCATGGTGCTGGTGTCTTCATGGTGCTGGTGTCTTCATGGTGCTGGTGTCTTCATGGTGCTGGTGTCTCCATGGTGCTGGTGTCTTCATGGTGCTGGTGTCTACATGGTGTTGGTGTCTTCATGGTGCTGGTGTCTTCATGGTGCTGGTGTCTAGATGGTGCTGGTGTCTTCATGGTGTTGGTGTCTTCATGGTGCTGGTGTCTACATGGTGTTGGTGTCTTCATGGTGCTGGTGTCTACATTATGCTGGTGTCTTCATGGTGCTGGTGTCTTCATGGTGCTGGTGTCTTCATGGTGCTGGTGTCTCCATGGTGCTGGTGTCTTCATGGTGCTGGTGTCTTCATGGTGCTGGTGTCTTCATGGTGCTGGTGTCTCCATGGTGCTGGTGTCTTCATGGTGCTGGTGTCTTCATGGTGCTGGTGTCTACATGGTGCTGGTGTCTACATGGTGCTGGTGTCTACATGGTGCTGGTGTCTACATGGTGTTGGTGTCTTCATGGTGCTGGTGTCTACATGGTGTTGGTGTCTTCATGGTGCTGGTGTCTACATGGTGCTGGTGTCTACATGGTGCTGGTGTCTTCATGGTGCTGGTGTCTTCATGGTGCTGGTGTCTACATGGTGTTGGTGTCTACATGGTGTTGGTGTCTTCATGGTGCTGGTGACTTCATGGTGCTGGTGTCTACATGGTGTTGGTGTCTACATGGTGTTGGTGTCTTCATGGTGTTGGTGTCTACATGGTGTTGGTGTCTACATGGTGTTTTTTGTCTACATGGTGTTGGTGTCTTCATGGTGCTGGTGTCTACATGGTGCTGGTGTCTTCATGGTGTTGGTGTCTTCATGGTGCTGGTGTCTACATGGTGCTGGTGTCTTCATGGTGCTGGTGTCTACATGGTGCTGGTGTGTACATGGTGTTGGTGTCTTCATGGTGCTGGTGTCTTCATGGTGCTGGTGTCTACATGGTGTTGGTGTCTACATGGTGTTGGTGTCTTCATGGTGCTGGTGTCTACATGGTGCTGGTGTCTTCATGATGCTGGTGTCTTCATGGTGCTGGTGTCTACATGGTGTTGGTGTCTACATGGTGTTGGTGTCTTCATGGTGCTGGTGTCTTCATGGTGCTGGTGTCTACATGGTGCTGGTGTCTACATGGTGCTGGTGTCTACATGGTGCTGGTGTCTTCATGGTGCTGGTGTCTGCATGGTGCTGGTGTCTTCATGATGCTGGTGTCTTCATGGTGCTGGTGTCTACATGGTGTTGGTGTCTACATGGTGTTGGTGTCTTCATGGTGCTGGTGTCTTCATGGTGCTGGTGTCTACATGGTGCTGGTGTCTACATGGTGTTGGTGTCTACATGGTGCTGGTGTCTTCATGGTGCTGGTGTCTTCATGGTGCTGGTGTCTGCATGGTGCTGGTGTCTACATGGTGCTGGTGTCTACATGGTGTTGGTGTCTTCATGGTGCTGGTGTCTTCATGGTGCTGGTGTCTACATGGTGCTGGTGTCTACATGGTGCTGGTGTCTACATGGTGCTTGTGTCTTCATGGTGCTGGTGTCTACATGGTGCTGGTGTCTTCATGATGCTGGTGTCTTCATGGTGCTGGTGTCTACATGGTGTTGGTGTCTACATGGTGTTGGTGTCTTCATGGTGCTGGTGTCTTCATGGTGCTGGTGTCTACATGGTGCTGGTGTCTACATGGTGTTGGTGTCTACATGGTGCTGGTGTCTTCATGGTGCTGGTGTCTTCATGGTGCTGGTGTCTACATGGTGCTGGTGTCTACATGGTGCTGGTGTCTACATGGTGCTGGTGTCTACATGGTGTTGGTGTCTACATGGTGTTGGTGTCTTCATGGTGCTGGTGTCTACATGGTGTTGGTGTCTTCATGGTGCTGGTGTCTTCATGGTGCTGGTGTCTACATGGTGTTGGTGTCTACATGGTGTTGGTGTCTACATGGTGTTGGTGTCTTCATGGTGCTGGTGTCTTCATGGTGCTGGTGTCTACATGGTGTTGGTGTCTTCATGGTGCTGGTGTCTTCATGGTGCTGGTGTCTACATGGTGTTGGTGTCTACATGGTGTTGGTGTCTTCATGGTGCTGGTGTGTACATGGTGTTGGTGTCTACATGGTGCTGGTGTCTTCATGGTGCTGGTGTCTTCATGGTGTTGGTGTCTTCATGGTGCTGGTGTGTACATGGTGTTGGTGTCTACATGGTGCTGGTGTCTTCATGGTGCTGGTGTCTTCATGGTGCTGGTGTCTTCATGGTGCTGGTGTCTACATGGTGTTGGTGTCTACATGGTGCTGGTGTCTACATGGTGCTGGTGTCTACATGGTGCTGGTGTCTACATGGTGCTGGTGTCTTCATGATGCTGGTGTCTTCATGGTGCTGGTGTCTACATGGTGTTGGTGTCTACATGGTGTTGGTGTCTACATGGTGTTGGTGTGTACATGGTGTTGGTGTCTTCATGGTGTTGGTGTCTACATGGTGCTGGTGTCTTCATGGTGCTGGTGTCTACATGGTGTTGGTGTCTACATGGTGCTGGTGTCTTCATGGTGCTGGTGTCTACATGGTGTTGGTGTCTTCATGGTGCTGGTGTCTACATGGTGTTGGTGTCTACATGGTGCTGGTGTCTTCATGGTGCTGGTGTCTACATGGTGTTGGTGTCTACATGGTGTTGGTGTCTTCATGGTGCTGGTGTCTTCATGGTGCTGGTGTCTACATGGTGTTGGTGTCTTCATGGTGCTGGTGTCTTCATGGTGCTGGTGTCTACATGGTGTTGGTGTCTACATGGTGTTGGTGTCTTCATGGTGCTGGTGTGTACATGGTGTTGGTGTCTACATGGTGCTAGTGTCTTCATGGTGCTGGTGTCTTCATGGTGCTGGTGTCTTCATGGTGCTGGTGTGTACATTGTGTTGGTGTCTTCATGGTGCTGGTGTCTTCATGGTGCTGGTGTCTACATGGTGTTGGTGTCTACATGGTGCTGGTGTCTATATGGTGCTGGTGTCTACATGGTGCTGGTGTCTACATGGTGCTGGTGTCTTCACGATGCTGGTGTCTTCATGGTGCTGGTGTCTACATGGTGTTGGTGTCTACATGGTGTTGGTGTCTTCATGGTGCTGGTGTCTACATGGTGTTGGTGTCTACATGGTGCTGGTGTCTTCATGATGCTGGTGTCTACATGGTGTTGGTGTCTACATGGTGTTGGTGTGTACATGGTGTTGGTGTCTTCATGGTGCTGGTGTCTACATGGTGCTGGTGTCTACATGGTGTTGGTGTCTACATGGTGCTGGTGTCTACATGGTGTTGGTGTCTACATGGTGCTGGTGTCTACATGGTGCTGGTGTCTACATGGTGTTGGTGTCTACATGGTGCTGGTGTCTTTATGATGCTGGTGTCTACATGGTGCTGGTGTCTACATGGTGCTGGTGTCTACATGGTGTTGGTGTCTACATGGTGCTGGTGTCTTTATGATGCTGGTGTCTACATGGTGCTGGTGTCTATATGGTGCTGGTGTCTACATGGTGCTGGTGTCTACATGGTGCTGGTGTCTTTATGATGCTGGTGTCTACATGGTGCTGGTGTCTACATGGTGCTGGTGTCTACATGGTGCTGGTGTCTTTATGATGCTGGTGTCTACATGGTGCTGGTGTCTTTATGATGCTGGTGTCTACATGGTGCTGGTGTCTACATGGTGCTGGTGTCTACATGGTGCTGGTTTCTATATGGCGCTGGTGTCTTCATGGTGCTGGTGTCTTTATGATGCTGGTGTCTACATGGTGCTGGTGTCTACATGGTGCTGGTGTCTACATGGTGCTGGTGTCTACATGGTGCTGGTGTCTACATGGTGCTGGTGTCTACATGGTGCTGGTGTCTACATGGTGCTGGTGTCTTCATGGTACTGGTGTTTTTATGATGCTGGTGTCTACATGGTGCTGGTGTGTTTATGATGCTGGTGTCTACATGGTGCTGGTGTCTACATGGTGCTGGTGTCTTTATGATGCTGGTGTCTACATGGTGCTGGTGTCTACATGGTGCTGGTGTCTTCATGGTGCTGGTGTCTTTATGATGCTGGTGTCTACATGGTGCTGGTGTCTACATGGTGCTGGTGTCTACAATGTGTTGGTGTCTACATGGTGCTGGTGTCTTTATGATGCTGGTGTCTACATGGTGCTGGTGTCTACATGGTGCTGGTGTGTACATGGTGTTGGTGTCTTCATGGTGCTGGTGTCTTCATGGTGCTGGTGTCTACATGGTGTTGGTGTCTACATGGTGTTGGTGTCTACATGGTGTTGGTGTCTTCATGGTGCTGGTGTCTACATGGTGCTGGTGTCTTCATGATGCTGGTGTCTTCATGGTGCTGGTGTCTTTATGATGCTGGTGTCTACATGGTGCTGGTGTCTACATGGTGCTGGTGTCTACATGGTGCTGGTGTCTACATGGTGCTGGTGTCTTTATGATGCTGGTGTCTTCATGGTGCTGGTGTCTACATGGTGCTGGTGTCTTTATGATGCTGGTGTCTTCATGGTGCTGGTGTCTACATGGTGCTGGTGTCTACATGGTGCTGGTGTCTACATGGTGCTGGTGTCTACATGGTGCTGGTGTCTACATGGTGCTGGTGTCTACATGGTGCTGGTGTCTTCATGGTGCTGGTGTCTACATGGTTCTACTTGTCTTCCATGAATTTCTTCATTTGCGTTGTCCTGTTTTTTTTTTTTGCACTTCCCGGCTGAGGAATCATTAATATCCATCTTCCACTTATACATGATCGAAGTGTATATGTGGAAGATGGTATTAACAAAGGGGAAATAAGTAATGGTTTGAAGATATCCTTCTAAGAGAGAACGCGCAATAATGGATTCAAATTAGATGAGTTTAGATGTCGGAAGGATATAGGAATGTACTGGTTTGGTAATAGGGTGTTTATGAGTGTAACGGTCTGCCTAGTAGGGTTATCGAAGCTAAAATCTTGGGTAGTTTCAAATTTAGGTTGGATAAATACCTTATCACCCCACTCTGAAGACGGTAAATCTGGCTTGTTCTTGGTTCATATCGATTGTTCTCGGCAAATTTAACTTGTTCTCGTTAAATCCAAGCTTCTTCCTGGTTGTTCTCGGTAAATCTGAGTTTGTTCTCGGTAGTTCTCGGTAAATCCGAGCTTGTTCTCGGTTGGCCTCGGTTGTTCTCGGTAATTAGTAGGACCCACTTGTTCTCGGTAAATCCAGGCTTGTCCTCGGTTAATTCGAGCTTGTTCTCGGTTCATCTCGGTTGTTCTTGGAAATTAGTAGGACCCCCCGTGTTTGGTGTCGTTGCTGTGTTGTCCCCCATGTTTGGTGTCGTTGCTGTGTTGTCCCCCATGTTTGGTGTCGTTGCTGTGTTGTCCCCCGTGTTTGGTGTCGTTGCTGTGTTGTCCCCCGTGTTTGGTGTTGTCCCTCGTGTTTGGTGTCGTTGCTGTGTTGTCCCTCGTGTTTGGTGTCGTTGCTGTGTTGTCCCTCTTGTTTGGTGTCGTTGCTGTGTTGTCCCCCGTGTTTGGTGTCGTCGTTGTGTTGTCCCCCATGTTTGGTGTCGTCGCTGTGTTGTCCCCCATGTTTGGTGTCGTCGCTGTGTTGTCCCCCATGTTTGGTGTCATTGCTGTGTTGTCCCCCATGTTTGGTGTCGTCGCTGTGTTGTCCCTCATGTTTGGTGTCGTTGCTGTGTTGTCCCCCATGTTTGGTGTCGTCGCTGTGTTGTCCCCCATGTTTGGTGTCGTCGCTGTCTTGTCCCCCATGTTTGGTGTCGTTGCTGTGTTGTCCCCCGTGTTTGGTGTCGTTGCTGTGTTGTCCCCACATGTTTGGTGTCGTCGCTGTGTTGTCCCCCATGTTTGGTGTCGTTGCTGTGTTGTCCCCCGTGTTTGGTGTCGTTGCTGTGTTTTCCCCCGTGTTTGGTGTCGTTGCTGTGTTGTCCCCACATGTTTGGTGTCGTCGCTGTGTTGTCCCCCATGTTTGGTGTCGTTGCTGTGTTGTCCCCCGTGTTTGGTGTCGTTGCTGTGTTGTCCCCACATGTTTGGTGTCGTCGCTGTGTTGTCCCCCATGTTTGGTGTCGTTGCTGTGTTGTCCCCCGTGTTTGGTGTCGTTGCTGTGTTGTCCCCACATGTTTGGTGTCGTCGCTGTGTTGTCCCCCATGTTTGGTGTCGTTGCTGTGTTGTCCCCCATGTTTGGTGTCGTTGCTGTGTTGTCCCCCATGTTTGGTGTCGTTGCTGTGTTGTCCCCCATGTTTGGTGTCGTTGCTGTGTTGTCCCCCATGTTTGGTGTCGTTGCTGTGTTGTCCCCCATGTTTGGTGTCGTTGCTGTGTTGTCCCCCATGTTTGGTGTCGTTGCTGTGTTGTCCCCCATGTTTGGTGTCGTCGCTGTGTTGTCCCCCATGTTTGGTGTCGTTGCTGTGTTGTCCCCCATGTTTGGTGTCGTTGCTGTGTTGTCCCTCGTGTTTGGTGTCGTTGCTGTGTTGTCCCTCGTGTTTGGTGTAGTTGCTGTGTAGTCCCTCTTGTTTGGTGTCGTTGCTGTGTTGTCCCCCGTGTTTGGTGTCGTCGTTGTGTTGTCCCCCATGTTTGGTGTCGTCGCTGTGTTGTCCCCCATGTTTGGTGTCGTCGCTGTGTTGTCCCCCATGTTTGGTGTCGTCGCTGTGTTGTCCCCCATGTTTGGTGTCATTGCTGTGTTGTCCCCCATGTTTGGTGTCGTCGCTGTCTTGTCCCCCATGTTTGGTGTCGTTGCTGTGTTGTCCCCCGTGTTTGGTGTCGTTGCTGTGTTGTCCCTCTTGTTTGGTGTCGTTGCTGTGTTGTCCCCCGTGTTTGGTGTCGTCGTTGTGTTGTCCCCCATGTTTGGTGTCGTCGCTGTGTTGTCCCCCATGTTTGGTGTCGTCGCTGTGTTGTCCCCCATGTTTGGTGTCATTGCTGTGTTGTCCCCCATGTTTGGTGTCGTCGCTGTCTTGTCCCCCATGTTTGGTGTCGTTGCTGTGTTGTCCCCCGTGTTTGGTGTCGTTGCTGTGTTGTCCCCACATGTTTGGTGTCGTCGCTGTGTTGTCCCCCATGTTTGGTGTCGTTGCTGTGTTGTCCCCCGTGTTTGGTGTCGTTGCTGTGTTTTCCCCCGTGTTTGGTGTCGTTGCTGTGTTGTCCCCACATGTTTGGTGTCGTCGCTGTGTTGTCCCCCATGTTTGGTGTCGTTGCTGTGTTGTCCCCCGTGTTTGGTGTCGTTGCTGTGTTGTCCCCACATGTTTGGTGTCGTCGCTGTGTTGTCCCCCATGTTTGGTGTCGTTGCTGTGTTGTCCCCCATGTTTGGTGTCGTTGCTGTGTTGTCCCCCATGTTTGGTGTCGTTGCTGTGTTGTCCCCCATGTTTGGTGTCGTTGCTGTGTTGTCCCCCATGTTTGGTGTCGTTGCTGTGTTGTCCCCCATGTTTGGTGTCGTTGCTGTGTTGTCCCCCATGTTTGGTGTCGTCGCTGTGTTGTCCCCCATGTTTGGTGTCGTTGCTGTGTTGTCCCCCATGTTTGGTGTCGTTGCTGTGTTGTCCCCCATGTTTGGTGTCGTCGCTGTGTTGTCCCCCATGTTTGGTGTCGTTGCTGTGTTGTCCCCCATGTTTGGTGTCGTTGCTGTGTTGTCCCCCATGTTTGGTGTCGTTGCTGTGTTGTCCCCCATGTTTTGTGTCGTTACTGTGTTGTCCCCCATGTTTGGTGTCGTTGCTGTGTTGTCCCCCATGTTTGGTGTCGTTGCTGTGTTGTCCCCCATGTTTGGTGTCGTCGCTGTGTTGTCCCCCATGTTTGGTGTCGTTGCTGTGTTGTCCCCCATGTTTGGTGTCGTTGCTGTGTTGTCCCCCATGTTTGGTGTCGTCGCTGTGTTGTCCCCCATGTTTGGTGTCGTTGCTGTGTTGTCCCCCATGTTTGGTGTCGTTGCTGTGTTGTCCCCCATGTTTTGTGTCGTTGCTGTGTTGTCCCCCATGTTTGGTGTCGTTACTGTGTTGTCCCCCATGTTTGGTGTCGTTGCTGTGTTGTCCCCCATGTTTGGTGTCGTTACTGTGTTGTCCCCCATGTTTGGTGTCGTTGCTGTGTTGTCCCCCATGTTTGGTGTCGTTACTGTGTTGTTCCCCATGTTTGGTGTCGTTACTGTGTTGTCCCCCATGTTTGGTGTCGTTACTGTGTTGTCCCCCATGTTTGGTGTCGTTGCTGTGTTGTCCCCCATGTTTGGTGTCGTTACTGTGTTGTCCCCCATGTTTGGTGTCGTTGCTGTGTTGTCCCCCATGTTTGGTGTCGTTACTGTGTTGTCCCCCATGTTTGGTGTCGTTGCTGTGTTGTCCCCCATGTTTGGTGTCGTTACTGTGTTGTCCCCCGTGTTTGGTGTCGTTGCTGTGTTGTCCCCCGTGTTTGGTGTCGTTGCTGTGTTGTCCCCCATGTTTGGTGTCGTTACTGTGTTGTCCCCCGTGTTTGGTGTCGTTACTGTGTTGTCCCCCATGTTTGGTGTCGTTGCTGTGTTGTCCCCCATGTTTGGTGTCGTTACTGTGTTGTCCCCCGTGTTTGGTGTCGTTACTGTGTTGTCCCCCATGTTTGGTGTCGTTGCTGTGTTGTCCCCCGTGTTTGGTGTCGTTGCTGTGTTGTCCCCCATGTTTGGTGTCGTTGCTGTGTTGTCCCCCGTGTTTGGTGTCGTTGCTGTGTTGTCCCCCATGTTTGGTGTCGTTGCTGTGTTGTCCCCCGTGTTTGGTGTCGTTGCTGTGTTGTCCCCCATGTTTGGTGTCGTTGCTGTGTTGTCCCCCATGTTTGGTGTCGTTGCTGTGTTGTCCCCCATGTTTGGTGTCGTTACTGTGTTGTCCCCCGTGTTTGGTGTCGTTGCTGTGTTGTCCCCCGTGTTTGGTGTCGTTGCTGTGTTGTCCCCCATGTTTGGTGTCGTTGCTGTGTTGTCCCCCATGTTTGGTGTCGTTGCTGTGTTGTCCCCCATGTTTGGTGTCGTTGCTGTGTTGTCCCCCATGTTTGGTGTCGTTGCTGTGTTGTCCCCCATGTTTGGTGTCGTTGCTGTGTTGTCCCCCGTGTTTGGTGTCGTTGCTGTGTTGTCCCCCATGTTTGGTGTCGTTGCTGTGTTGTCCCCCATGTTTGGTGTCGTTGCTGTGTTGTCCCCCATGTTTGGTGTCGTTGCTGTGTTGTCCCCCATGTTTGGTGTCGTTGCTGTGTTGTCCCCCATGTTTGGTGTCGTTGCTGTGTTGTCCCCCATGTTTGGTGTCGTTGCTGTGTTGTCCCCCGTGTTTGGTGTCGTCTCACTCACTTCATCTCACCATCTGGATGCTTTATCTTTCACCATTCTGTCTTTATCGTTATTGTATTTGCTTTTTTTTATTCTTAACTTGCATCCTGTATTTAACTGTTCTTAGTTTATTTTTTTGTCCATATCCATTTTAGTCTTAAGTATTAATAAATTCTTATGTTTCAATCATTTCTATTAATCTTTATGCAATTTAATTAGTCATCAATCATTTGTTTCTTCTTAATGATGAAACTGGATAATTAATTTTTAATTATTTCATGAATGATTTGTGAATAAAAATATATAAAATAATTTTATTAACTATTAAAATCATTGCATAATATTGTCTAACTTAAAATTGAGAAATACCACAAACTTGCGGAAATTTATTTGGTCCCTAAAGTTCCACAGGACAGATCCAGCATGGCCGTATGGGACGGCTGAGCTGGGCGGCCCTTAAACCCTCCCAAACAAACAAAGCATTCTCTGGTTGGCGATTGTTGGTAAGCTTATTTATTTATAGATTTAGAGCCCAGATAGATGACAGGAACGATTTGTCAGATGCCGTCAAGTTGCAGCATTTGCGGTCGCAGCTCAAGGGTAAAGCCTTAGACCTGGTCCGGCACTACCAGATTACTGACACTAATTACCAACATGCCAAAGACCAATTAGAAGACATGTTTGGCAACACTGAGGAGATAAAGGTAGCTATACTTTATCGGTTGTTGGATCTAGAGGCTTGCCGACATGACCGTCAAAGCCTAGAGAAGTTCCGTATTGAAATTATGAGCTTGACAAATGGTTTCAGAGATTTGCATGATGAGGATGATTCAGAATGGGTCCTTAGCCAGGTGATTCAGAGGAAACTGGCTAGCACGACAGTGCATGAGTTACACTTAAAATATCGGACGAATAGGTTCACGATAAAACAAATTGTTGAGGGGTTGGGAGATCTCGTTTCTCATTTGAGTATAGGTGTGAGAGAAGAGTCACCACCATCGCCACATAAAAACCCAGAAAGTTGCTCAAAGATCTCGAGAGATCAGTCTAAAGCTCGTACGACTAACGTTGGAGTGTACTATGGTAAAGAGGTGTCTAAGGTAAGAACCTCTAAGCAGAACCTCAGAGGCACTCATGCCAGAATATGTATGTTCTGCGAAGGCGAACACGCTAGCACGAGTTGCCCGGAGTATATAACACTGAGCAGTAGGCAACAGAGACTAAGGGAGTTGAGACTCTGCTTCAAGTGTTGTGGGGAACACTTTGCGAGAGACTGTGGCACCCAGCTCAGTGAGTGTCGAGTCTGTTGCAAAGGTAAGCACCATACTGCACTATGTCCCAATAATTTAAGGGAACCCCAAGCTAGTAGGGATATCTCTCAGGTAGAGATAGAAAGTGAGTCTGAGCCTGAAATGGTAGCCAGCGTGATTAGTGGGAGTGAAGTCTCTAATCCGAGTGAGAATCACGGAGGTGCTGCCCTACCTACAGTCATGGCAAAGGTTGTGAATGGGCACAGGTCCGAAACAACCCGATTATTCTTTGACCCAGGAGCACAAGTATCCTTGATAACAAAGAAGTTGGTGGCTAAATTAAATTTGAAGGCCACGAAGAAAGTGAGTATGATGTTGGGAGGGGCTATAAGTCAGGTCCCACCCAAATCTTATGATGTGGTGGATGTCACAGTCAAATTAGGTGGACATCGCAGAGACATTACAGCCTTGGTGGTAGAGACATTACCCAGGGCAATTACAGCGAGAGGTCTTGCTGCAGCAGCTAAGCGATTGAAAGACCTTGACGTGAAGCTGGCAGACCAGGGAATTACCACTGACACGGTCAGAAATGTAGGTATCCTGGTGGGAGCCAATCATATAGATGACTTCCTGTCTACACGACGGACGTTTAAGGAAGGAATTGGTTTATACAGATCCCCAGTAGGATACATCATAGGCGGCAGGATTCCACCTGAATTCCCTGCCACGCCAGATAGAGGAGAAGCTGTCCCCATGATAGCTGGGGGAGTAGTGATAATGAGTACCAGTATACACGATGAACCGCCAGGGAAGCTGAACCAGGCAGGGAGTGATGAACACTCGGCCACCTTGGGAAAACACTTTTACAGGGTATGCAAAGAGGGAGATAGATTGCCTTTAAATCCAGGGAACCTCATAACAGTGGGAGGAAAGGCTACCAGGGCATGTGGGCCACTGGGTGGGAAAGTACAGAGCCGCTCAGTCAAGGCTAGACATGCGAAAGATGTTAAAGTTAAGGGAAAGGGTGCTAAGACCACCGGAACCAACAAGTTTATACCCCCAGAGGTCCACACAGGGGAAACTGGATGGTTGAAGTTAGACCGGAGTCTGCTCGATGAGAGTGGCCGGACGACACTCGTGTCCAGGGTCCGCCGTGGGGGCTTGCGGAAGGTGAACTTGATTTAGACTTAGCGCCTACCTTTGCCGGCGGGAGGATGGGGAAATTTATTTGGTCCCTAAAGTTCCACAGGACAGATCCAGCATGGCCGTATGGGACGGCTGAGCTGGGCGGCCCTTAAACCCTCCCAAACAAACAAAGCATTCTCTGGTTGGCGATTGTTGGTAAGCTTATTTATTTATAGATTTACCCTTCAGGGAAGGAGTAGGTAGTTCTACTGATAGTATATTAATATTAGGTTTACTAAGGCAAATGTAGATAATAATAATGTAGACCTAAGACCTTAACATAGGTAGTAATAGGCCGTTAATGTAGGCAAACACTAGGATAAGTTAGCTAGGGAGAACTGGCAGCCCTAGTTTGAAAGAAGAGACGAGGGTCTGCAAGAGGGACCAGCTCGTTCTTCTTAAGATGGACACCATCAAGACAAGACGTGCCGTGATCAGCAGACGGCGCTCCCACGTGTCTTCACATCTGAGACTTGGGGAAATCTGGTAGAGACACCTCGATGTACCGTACATGACCTCCGTCAGGCCCATACAGTAAGACAAGACCTTCACTTTTTTTCTCGTAGATTACTGGCCAGTGTCTGGGGAGATTGTGAGTGAGTCAACTGTGGGCCCGGTTGCAACAGGTTGAGAATGCCCAGTAAGTACCAGTGTCTCAGAGCAGTCTAGAAGCTAGTGTCTGAGTCCGCATAGTTATACTAGGGGATACATACCCTCTTGGATATAGGAATTTCTGAGGTGCAGGCAGGACACTAATTACGATTGAATATTGCAGGAATTAATGCTCCCGGTTGCACGTGGTTTCTGAGGGGGAGTCCAAAGGGGCTAAGGCTAGCTTAGGGAAGTGAAGATCAGGATATATGCTGCAACACCAAGTAAGTTAGTCCTTTATACGTGCATGCAGGCGAGGTTTCTTGCAATATCAATCATTTGTGAAAATCTGTCCTATAAGCCACTTGTGAGGCTGAGGTACCCACCTCAGAGCTCGGTGTCAACAGAGTTTGCCAGGGTAGGTGACTCACTTGGAGGCAGCCCACACAAATTTTCACACATTTTTAATTTTAATTGTTTAGTTAACGATTAAAAAAAAAAGTTGAGTGACAGCTGACACATTGTTAGGTAGAATGTTTTCATCTGCTGCTAACTTCAGACCATCTTATTTGATCGGCTTCAAGTTTTCATTGAGAAATGGTATTACCAGCTAAGCTTATACATTTTGTATAGGGAAAACTTAACTTAGAAAGACAGCTCATCGCCTGCACAGCCGCCCCTGCAGACGAGGTCTTGAGAAGCTGTCGAAGTCATTCCTCAACGGGCTGAAATGAGTTATAATTTGTAAGATTATAAATTACCCCTAGGGGGTGTTATGTCAGCATATTTCATTCACTGATTGCTGACAAACTTACTTGTGTGGACTCAAAAGTCCGCACCTTACTGCCGACTATAGGTTGATTACAAACTCCTTGCGACTCAAGAACTGCGCAGTCCCCCGTACTACAAGAAATTCGTAACCTACCTTGCTCTTGTAGCGTGAGCTATGGTGTTCTTCACACCTTCGACAGGTATCGGTGACTTGATAGAAGCTGAAGTGTCCTTGGATGTCCACGTCTTCCATAGTCTAGGAATACGCACACTGGTACACTATGTTCCACAAGATTTGTCTTTATTGTTCACAATCTTATCACTAAAGAAGCTGATCACACTTCTCTTAAGTGTTTATTGTGTTTTATGAGACACTTTGTTCACACTAACGCACAGATCATTCTTTGTTGGTTATCCTGGCGTCAGTGTCACTCTCAGTAGAGTCAAAAGTAATCTGAAGACGCCACAGCACCCCACGCCGTCACTGCCCCCAGCACAAAGGAAAAGCTGACCTAGTACTTTTGCTTCCTTGCCACTTCCTCGATGAAGCAAAGCAGAATGTTTGATTCTTGCTGTCTTAAGCATAGACAACAATGTACACTATCTTTACCATGGTAATAAAGTGGGAGCAGGATTTTCCTTAATTGTCCTGCTAAGGTAAGAGATGTACTGTCTCTTATTAAAATACACTTTGCAACACTAGACTGCAAGGAGCGGCGGTCGCTTGACCACGTTGCATACTCGTACTGCATCTGCGATCAATTACTTGCTGTAGCAGTAAACAAGATATTTGCCCCTTCTGAGAGGGCTGGGCCCCTCAGGGCTGAAAGGGGCTGAAGGGGCTGAAGGGGGCTGATACCCCCCTCCTGGAGAAAATTTCTCCACACTGGGGGGCGGCGGAGGTTCGCTGCAGGTGAACTATTCATCACTTAACATTAATTTGATTTTCTCACTCGCCACCACTGCTGCTTGTCTTTTCTGAACAGCTTTAGTCTGTGTGGTTTCTGGAGAATCACTAATTTTGTTTTCAACACTGTGTAATTCTAACGGCACTAGTTTATTTATTGTCCGCTTATTCACTACACCTTTGCTTAAAACATCAACTGTCCTGATGATTCCATTTGCATCAGGATATATGGTCACAATTTTTCCAAGTGGCCATTGGGACCTCGGACCATCATTGTCAATAATCACTATGTCACCAGGTCTTAAGGACTTATGATTTTCAGGAACACCAGCTCCATAGAAGTGTTCTCTCAATGAGGTGAGATAGTCTTCTCGCCAAATTTTCTCCCAACGTTCAATCACTTTATTAAGGTGTTTGAATTTACGTCTGAGTTGCTCAGGTTCGAAATAAGTAGGATCCTCTATGATTTCTTTATCATTCATGGGAGGAACAGGTTCGAGCCTTCTGCCATGGAGTAAATGAGATGGACTTAACACTTCTAAATTGTCCAGATCATCGGTAACATAAGTTAGAGGTCTGTTGTTGACTCTATTTTCTATTTCAGTCACAACTGTACGGAATTCTTCTAAGTCGATTCTCTGACGATGAAGAGTCTTCCTTAAACAACGTTTTACAATGCCGATCATTCTTTCATAAAATCCGCCGTGCCATGGAGATTTAGGAGGAATGTATCTCCAACGACAACTGCGTTGATTCAGCATCTGTTGTACTTCTGGTTGATCAAAGATCTTGCTTATATAAGCAGCACCAGCAACAAAGTTCGTTGCATTATCTGAAATCATCAGTCTGGGACATGCCCTTCTGGCTGCAAACCTTCTGAATAATTTGATAAAGGTTTCAGCAGACATGTCAGTGGCTACTTCTAGATGTACTGCTCTAGTTGTAGCACAAGTGAACAAACAGATGTACACCTTGATGGGAACTTTGTCAACTGTTTTGGTTAAAATTATTGGTCCAGTGTAATCTACACCTGTCACCTCAAATGGAGTGATATGACAAACTCTTTCAGAGGGATATGGAGGTGGACCTGGATACTGACATACTCGCATATCGTAGTGACGACAAGTAATACAGTCCTTTATTTGTTTTTTCACACTTTGTCGACCTTGAGGTATCCAGTAGGATTGTCGTATATGACAAAGTGTGTCAGCTACCCCACCATGTAACACGTTACTGTGGGCGTTTTGCACAATCAGTTTTGTTAGCCAATGATTCTTGGGGATCAATATTGGATGTATGGCTTCTTTAGGTAGTGAAGAATTATGAATTCTTCCTCGACATCTTATAATCTTTTCTGAGTCGAGATAAAGTCCTAAAGAATTAATCATGACAGGTTTCTTTGGGGATTTATCTTGTGTTTCTAGAAATTTATATTCTGTAGAGAAAACATCTTTCTGTATTAGTTTCACCCAGTATTTAATGGGTTCAAGATATTCATAATCAGGTTTTATTCCTTTAATGAATTTAAAGACAAGAGCTGTAACTCTTAAGAGTTTACCCAAAGATGAGTATTTAGATCCATCAATGACTATTTCTGTTGTGTCTGCAGTATTTACACAACTTATTTCTGCTGTGTTCAAGCAGACTGTTTCTTCTGGCATAATGTGAGCTTTTTGCTGAGGCCAGTTATTTTCATTAGAGAGCCAGTTCGGTCCGTGGAGCCATAATTTATTATCCACAAATTTCTTGAGTGGGACACCACGTGACAACATGTCAGCTGGATTCTCTTGGGTAGAGACGTGGAGAAAGAGATAATCTCTCTGCATCTCTTTTATTTCTGCTACTCTGTTCTGTACATAGACCAACTTACTCTTATTATTTCTTAACCACTGGAGAACTGCTTCATTATCACTCCAGATCACGGTTTTTTCAATAGTGAGATGATCAAGTACTTTGTTGAGATAGACAGCTAATTTTGTACCTACATAGAGTGCTGTCAGTTCCAATTGTGGTACTGTTCTGACCTTCAAGGGTGCTACCCTGGCCTTTGAAGTAATTAGTGTACTTCCTTCAGCATTACTCATGTAAGCTACAGCGCCATAACCTCTGGTTGACGCATCACAGAACACATGTAATGTGTACTTGTTTCCCTCTTGACCTATTTGTCTGGGAAATTTAATTTGATGAAGTTGTTTAAACTCCTTGGATATTTCATCCCATGCTTGACTCATTTCTAGAGGCAAGTTCTCATCCCATCCAATTTTGAGCTTCCATGCATCTTGCATAAGCATTTTACCCTTTATGGTAATTGGTGAGACGAGTCCTAGAGGATCAAAACATTGTGATACCTCTGACAGTAAACTACGTTTAGTGAGTGTACTGCATGATTTATTGTTTATCTTTTTGAGACTCAAAGTATCTTCCTGTGTGTTCCAATTAAGTCCCAGCATATTGTTGCAATCAGGAATTTCAGCTTCAGGGAAATCTTCTTTGATAAGTTCCCTTAATTGCTTTGAATTTGTATTCCACATCCTTAGAGGCATATTTGCTTCTTTCATCTCCTTGTTAGCTTCTCTGTATAAGGATTTCAAATCCTCCTCTTTATTCACAGTACCTTGAAGATTGTCCACATAGAAACTTTTCTTTAAGATTTCTTTGAAGGGACTTTCAGATTTCTTCAAATGTGTATTTAGAGTAGCTTCTAGTAAGAATGGAGAGGATGTTGCACCAAATAATACTGATTTGAAACGATAAGTTTTCACAGGACTTTGAGGATCATGTGGATTTTCAGGCCACAAGAATCGAGTATAATCTCTATCTATTTCTTGTAGTCCTACTCTTAAGAAAGCTTTGGAAATATCAGCCGTGTAGGCATATGGGTTTGTGCGAAATTTCATAAGCACGTCTCCAAGCTTCTCAGTTAGTGAGGGTCCGGTCATCAGACAGTCATTAAGACTTGCTACATCTTTATTTGCACGTGCGCTGCAATTATATACAACACGTAGTGGAGTGGTTTCAGAATCTTTTCTGACTCCATGGTGCGGGAGATAATGAGCTTCTGTCTTCAACTTATCTTCGACTATTTCCTCAATGAATTTATTGTCCAACTGTTCTTGTATGATATTATCATAGACAGTCAGTAGCTCTGGATTCTTCCTGAGCTCATGTATTTGTGCTTTCATTTGTCCGAAAGCCATGCGATAATTGCTAGGCAGATGTGGTGGATTTAATTTCCATGGTAACCTAACCCAATACTGTCCATCTTTATATTTGACAGTGTCCAAATATTGGTTATAAGTCTGAGACTCTTGTGGGCTTGGTTTATTTACATCAATACCTATCGCATCTAAATCCCACAACTTATCAACTGGTTCATTCATTTCTTCCAGTAATGATAATTTTTGCTGTGGTACATGATCAGCGGTTATTCTCGTAACTAGTACATTTTCCACTGAATCAATATCAGCTTCTTTCCCACTTTGAGAGGGAATGGGACCACATATCATGTGGCCTCCTGCTGTTTTCAGCAAGTGAACATCATGTTTACTTACTATATTTTGCACAAAACAGTGATAATAATCACTTCCAATGATTAAATCAATTGGACTAATAGTGTCCGTCTGTATGTCAGGACAGGCTAACTTGACCTTAGCTGCTTTCAGTGCTGCAACTGTTTCTTTTAATCCCTGGATCTGCACAGACTTAGGCAAATCATCTACTACCACAGCTTCTACTGTCTTTTTCCTGTTTCCTAGACCAACAGTGATTCTGGCTAGGTCATATGTCTGTTTACCAGAATTGTGGAAAAAACCAGCTATATCTAACTGTATTTTGGCATAGGGTTGTTTATTCAGTTTCTGCAACACTGTTCTTCTTATGAAGGACCTTTGTGAGCCTTGATCAAATAGTGTTAGCACATTGGTTTTGTGTAATTTATTAGATAACTCAACTCGAGCTATCGGGAGAGCAGTTGCTTTAAACTTATCTCTCACATTTAATGCTGTTGCTTGTTGACTTCCTGATTCTGTGGAAGTCTTCTGCTGTTCAGCAAAAGTATTTGGGCATAATGCTGTATGATGCATACCCTTGCATTTAAAACACTTCTTCAGTGAGCATTTTCCTCCCTTGTGTTCACCTAAACACTTGATGCACCTTTTCAGCTGATGAACACGTTGTTTACGTGCCTCCATTGATGTGTATTGACTACAATACTGTGCCCAATGTGTTCCATCACAAAGTACACATTTTGGAGTACGTTTATGTGTGACAGTCTGTTTACTGTCTGTTGTATTCACAGCTTGATAAATGCCTATATGGGATTTCCCATTCTGTGGTTTAGTGGGAGTAGGTATACTCTTTTTATACTGAGTTGAAGGTTTGTTATCCACTGGATTTGTGGATTTTTCATCTTGTCTCGTTGCTTGCATGCATGAAACTATTGTTTGTAAACCATTGCTAATTTCTTCACAAGTGAAATAGCGTTTATTGAACATAATATTTAATCGTTCAATAGTTTGTGGTGACAACTTATCTTGTACAATACCACTGATAAACCAATCACATTGTCTTAGGTCATATTTAGCACCTAGAGATCTGAGACTATTGTCTAATGTGATTCTAAATGCCTGTAAGTCTGAAAAACAATGTTTGGGTGGCTTCAAGCTTGATATTAAGACTGCATGTCTAACTCTGGCCTTGTCAGCATCAAAGTAATTGTCTGCTAAGACACGTAAGGCTATTTGATAATTGCCTTTAACCACCGGAAATGACTTAATCAGTTCATAGGGTTCTCCCTTCACAAGACATTTAAGATAATTGAACTTAGCAATCTCATCTATGTCAGTTCGTGAATTTACTATGGATTGAAAACCACTAATGAATTCTTCATAATTATGACCTTGGAAAATAGGTAATGACAATGTAGGTAAGCTTGGTAATGGGACACTTGTTGTTGTTACAGGTGTAACAGGTGTTTGACCACTAGTTACAGTAGGTCTCTGTGACAGAGTTTTGCGGCAGATAGCCTGTACTCCTGTCCACCTTAATTGTTGATTACTAAAAGTATCCAAAACATTTTTAATTTCATCCTCAGATGGATCTGATTCAAGAAATTTATTTTCATAATGTGTATAGTCTGAATTAATTATTTCCAGACGTTGTGTAAGTAATTCAAATTTGACCTCAAGATCATCAAAATCTATGTTTGTATCTTGAGTTAATCCTATACAGACTGAAATTAGATTTTCTAATTGTGTAATCTTAGTCTGTAAAGACTGAAACTGAGTTTTCAAACAAGCCATTTTAATGGTATACTGAAAATTCTAGCACCACACTTAGAGTGTTTAAAAAACACTGTACTGCTATAAACAGCTGAGTTTTTGTTATGCTTAAGTCAGCAATAATCGAGTCAGACACTACTGACCTACTAAGCTTAACCTCAGGGTCAATGACCATGAAGGGTACAGAGTACATATGGCTGGTGTTTATGGCTTGAGTTTGCTGTGTCAGCCTGACCACGATGATTAATCGTAAATAACGATGTTATACACTTCATTCACTATACACTATAAATGTCACTGTATAACTGTAAATCACACGTGAATATTACTTACACATATATAAATGTCACTGTTAATATATATTTGAAAGCTTACACTTTATATATAAGTTCCTTTAATATAACAGGTATATCTATAAGAAACAAACTTTAACACAATCTTGTCTCTTAATCTCTGTCTATAAACATTATAAACACTATGTGTATATACACTCAGACAAACTGAACATCAGTTGGGTTGTTGTCGTCTTAGTCAGCGATTTTCGAGCTTGGAGCAGTGGATGCTGGGTGCCATCCCCCGTTTTCTTGTTGGGTGAGTCACCCAGCTCCCGTTTTCTTTGGGTGAACGCTGGGTGAGCGCCCGTTTTCTTTTGGCTGCCCATTCTCTGTGATTGAGTCTGGAGGGACTCATTTATACTGATTTATATTGTAAAACACTAGTTTTACAGCTTTTTTCGAAGGACCTTGGCTCGTAGGTTATTTGTACACTGTAGTACAACATATTTGGACCACAGTGTGGCCTTTATCCGGTTCGAGCACGACCAAAATGTTGAGAAATGGTATTACCAGCTAAGCTTATACATTTTGTATAGGGAAAACTTAACTTAGAAAGACAGCTCATCGCCTGCACAGCCGCCCCTGCAGACGAGGTCTTGAGAAGCTGTCGAAGTCATTCCTCAACGGGCTGAAATGAGTTATAATTTGTAAGATTATAAATTACCCCTAGGGGGTGTTATGTCAGCATATTTCATTCACTGATTGCTGACAAACTTACTTGTTTGGACTCAAAAGTCCGCACCTTACTGCCGACTATAGGTTGATTACAAACTCCTTGCGACTCAAGAACTGCGCAGTCCCCCGTACTACAAGAAATTCGTAACCTACCTTGCTCTTGTAGCGTGAGCTATGGTGTTCTTCACACCTTCGACAGGTATCGGTGACTTGATAGAAGCTGAAGTGTCCTTGGATGTCCACGTCTTCCATAGTCTAGGAATACGCACACTGGTACACTATGTTCCACAAGATTTGTCTTTATTGTTCACAATCTTATCACTAAAGAAGCTGATCACACTTCTCTTAAGTGTTTATTGTGTTTTATGAGACACTTTGTTCACACTAACGCACAGATCAGTTCTTTGTTGGTTATCCTGGCATCAGTGTCACTCTCAGTAGAGTCAAAAGTAATCTGAAGACGCCACAGCACCCCACGCCGTCACTGCCCCTAGCACAAAGGAAAAGCTGACCTAGTACTTTTGCTTCCTTGCCACTTCCTCCATGAAGCAAAGCAGAATGCTTGATTCTTGCTGTCTTGAGCATAGACAACAATGTACACTATCTTTACTATGGTAATAAAGTGGGAGCAGGATTTTCCTTAATTGTCCTGCTAAGGTAAGAGATGGACTGTCTCTTATTAAACTACACTTTGCAACACTGGACCACGGAGCGGCAGTCGCTTGACCACGTCGCATACTGGTACTGCATCTGGGATCAATTACTCGCTGTAGCAGTAAACAAGATGTTTGCCTCTTCTGAGAGGGCTGGGCCCTTCAGGGCTGAAAGAGGCTGAAGGGGCTGAAGGGGGCTGAGCTCCCCTTTCCATTAGCTTGGCGGACTACAGCTCATTAGCGCTCTCAACGCACTGCTTTCAAGTCAATGAGGCTGGGAAGGACGGGGAGGGAATTAGTAGAGGCGGGGGACGGAGGTGGTGTTTGGGAAGGGAAGGTGTAGGAGGTATGGAGGGTGGTGGGATGTTGTCAGGGTGGTGGCGGTGGGACAGCTGTGACCAATTAAGACGACAATGCCAAAACGGCAGTGGGGATGGAGGGGATTGTGGGGATGATGGGGGATAACAGGGATGGTGGGGATTGCGAGGATGGAAGGGATGAGGATGACAGGGATTGTGGAGATGGAGTGGTTGGCAGGGGTTGTTGGGATAGTGTGGATGGTGGGGTTGGTGGGAGAGACAGGGAGGGTAGAAAGCAGAGCAGAGGACCGGTTCAAGAATTAGTTGAACTTTCACAGTGTTGAGCATCCAACTAACCCTCACAGTCTTGCTCACTTAACTCATCTTCACAGTTAGGGCCACATGACTCACCTTCACAGGCTTGGTCATCAGCTGCTGGGTGAACAGGACCAACAGTTGCTAGGTGAACCCCAGCCAACAGTTGCTAGTAGCTGCTAGGTGAACACAGCCAGCAGCTGCTAGGTAAGTGGTTTCCAAGCTTCTGTCGGTCACGTAATCTTTGAAATGCACAGCCAGAGTGAATGAGTTACGTATTAATTTTGTGTCCATTTCTTTGAAGTCAGGGAGAACAAGAAATTCTTAATAATCTTATTGTTCAGTATATATAGCCTGTCTCTTGGTCCTCAAGAGCTGTGACCTGATTTTCAAACATGTTAAATTTTCTTATCGTTAAAGTTTCGTTCCCATAACTTCAGTTTAATAAGAATGACTTGTCACAAATTTCTTGTTTTGACAATAAAACATGTAATGCTTATTTCAACTGCTAATCCTTCTCAGGGATATTTTTGTAGAAAACTCGAGACTGTCTCTTGATATCTCGAGAAAAGAATACAGCCATCTTCTCCAAGAATCAACTCCAGCAACTACATTCCTTCATGAGGACCACTTCGGAAAGGAACAGTAGTTAGTGTCTGATATTCTGGGTCAGAATTTTGGCACAACACACGAGAGAGCCGACTGTTTGCAGCACTGAACTTATTAAAAAAAGTATTGAGAAAATTAAATATGAAAACTAAATATGAAGAATAAACATGAAAAAAAAACATTCTTAATATGGAAAAAATTATTGAAGGTATCCTGAATTGGCCAGTGAGGTTCTGTTATATCGCTTCTCAGGAATACATTTGTCATCATTTTCCTCCTTAACGGTACACTCAAGGTCACTTTTCCTATTATAATGAGGATAGCATAAGCACTTGATCTATAAAAGATGTTTGACTGGAACTGAAGTGGCAAGAAGCACAACATGAGTATAACTAATGAACAAATATGAACATATTTTCAATGTATATATATATATATATATATATATATATATATATATATATATATATATATATATATATATATATATATATATATATATATACGTATATATATATATATATATATATATATATATATATATATATATATATATATATATATATATATATATATATATATATATGGGGGAGGAGAATGATAGCTCTTGGCCTCTCGTGTTGCAATCAACACATTATCAGGTGCTTGCAAAATTGCATAAAAGAGAAGGATGTCCAAGAGAGTACAATCCCAAAGGACGTCTTCACTGGAGTGAGTGAGGGAGGGAGTGAGGGAGGGAGGGAGGGAGAGAAATTTGAATCCAAACTAACCATGAAGAACCATGTTGTAAATCTAGCAAACAAGGCAGCCAGGAAGCTTACAGCACTTCGCCGTATCTCACATCTGCTTGACAGTAGGGGTTGCAAGATTCTGTACGAGTCACAAGTACGCTCACACCTTGAGTATGCTCCACTTTCTTGGTTTGCCTGCCCCCCCTCTCATCTGCGACTGCTTGACAGAGTAGAGAACAGAGCAAGACGTCTCATCTCTCGCCTGGACCCATCCTGGATAGATCTGTCATTTCAGCAGAGCCTTCAACACAGGAGGGATGTGGGTGGCCTTACTGTTATGTAATAGGCCCTAATTCCTCGGTGTGGCACTACATTTAAGACAGTTTAATGCATTTGTATAAGAGCCCAATTTTTGACTGTGTACTTTTGCCTGAACTAAAAACTCATCTAATTTGAACAATCCGTCACTGAGATTCTAAAGTGAATGCTTATCATGCTTTATAATTGCCGATTCTACAATATTCCTTTCAAGCCAAGAGGAACAAGGGAGGATGACTCTTGCTTCCTGCCAATTTGCCGGGTTTATATAAGCTCTAATATGGTTGAAAATCACGTTCGACTCTTGTGCTATATGTATCGCATAATGGTGTTAGGAAATTCCCACTTCTAATGGTTGAAAATAGTGAAAATTTCCCAACACCCTTATTTGAACCCATGTTGTTTTGGCTATGTCTTGTGGTGAGCGAAAATCACATGACGCTCTATAACACTGGACCTCGCACTCCTACATGAATCAAGCACCCAGTAGAGCTAAGTGGTTTACCTTGATCGGAAGACATACGGTGGTGTGGGTACCTCTGAGCTAGTTTCATTCTAATCCACGTTTGGTGTACTAGCCTCCACAAGCAGTATTTATATTATTGTGACCAAGAACGAGTGGTTAGAGCGTCATGTGATTTTTGCTCACCACGAGGCAGCGCCAAAAGGACACGGGTTCCAATCCTCGGCTAGTTCCAGGGTTGTTATTGATTGAATGCCACTCGTTCGTGGTCACAATAATATAAATACTGCTTGTTGAGGCTAATACACCAAACGGGGATTAGAATGAAATTAGCTCAGAGGCACCCACACCACCGTATGTCCTCGGATCAAGGTAAACACTTAGCTCTGCTGGGTGTTTGATTCTTGTAGGACTGTGTGGTCCAGTGGGTTAGTGTGTTATGTGATTTTCGCTCACTACAAGGCAGGGTCAAAACGACATTCAGAATAGCCTAGTTATCATGAGATAGGAAGCCTGAATAGGAAAAATTCACACAAGCATATTAACTGACATTGCTAGTATTTCCTGATTGTTCTGGAAGGTTCGATGACACTGGTTGACAAATGAGGGATTTTTTTCCCTCTGTTTCATTAGTAGAAAGGTTTTTAATGAAGGTATGTAATGATTCAGTATTGTAACTTTATGTATCGCATGACATGTTCAAGTAGGTGTCTGCCAATGTGGCGGCACAGGTGTAGTCCCAGGCAATCTGCTTTCCATCCTTCCAAGGTAGCATAGTGGCTCCATCAGGATGCTTTTGACTTCCGTCAGACCTCTGCACTTGGGGTTCCCGTTGAGCTGGGCAATGGGCTGTGGCGAGGCTTCTCTTTATGATGTCCTTGACCTCCTCATGCCTGGCATACTTCCCTTCTGCTGTGTGACACACGAGACCATGAAATCCGAATTGATCAGCTGTCGCCCTGCCGCAAATACACCTATGTTCGGTGAGGATGGGGGCGGCTAGGTGAAGAGCAACACCAATCCGAATGGCCTGTGGGTCTAGTCGAGTGCCCAAGGAGGAATTGGGAACAGCTAACAGGAAATCTC
This sequence comes from Cherax quadricarinatus, assembly GCF_038502225.1. Taxonomy (NCBI): domain Eukaryota; kingdom Metazoa; phylum Arthropoda; class Malacostraca; order Decapoda; family Parastacidae; genus Cherax; species Cherax quadricarinatus. The sequence goes on along the minus strand of NW_027196025.1, from coordinate 29,147 downwards.
CTGAGTGTGGTGCCTTCACTGCCAGGAGACGAGCTTTGTCCTTTCCTGAGGCGTTGGAGAGCATTGTGTTAGCGATTTTTTCCATGATCGGTTTGTCCCAGTGGGACTGTTTGTGTTCTTTGGGAGGAGCTGGTCTACTGGAGGAATCTGTAAGGGTGTCCTACCGAATCGCTGCTTCAGTAAACCTGGGGTCTTGAGCTCCTACCACGTCTCTCAAGCGTTCGGTACCAGTCTTCGTACCAGTCTTCTTGACCAATGCACTGGAAGCCTAACACGAAGACAGAAAAGCAGGTAAAGCAACATGCGTTGCTTTACGCACCCCTTTACCTCTCAGTCGCACTGGGAGGGTTGCCTGATCCCATTGCTGATCCTCTAGTGACAGGTTCAGTGCCTTCTTAAAGGTTGACCTCAAGTGTGCATCATATTCATATGTACCGAATAAGTAAAATTGGTCAATTAGCAAGAACTCATTTAAAATTAAGTCCTTTCTAAAATTTTCTCATATACACGCTCTCGACTGTATAAAGTAAATAAAAGTCTTGGCTCCTAAGGGTAAACAACCTGCCTAGTTTAAGGGCATTTAAATTAATTCACATAAATCAACCTAAGGGCAGCTTATACCTTCACATTAAGTGTGGAGTCAATAGTTATTAACATGAAGGGCACGAAAACTAACATTTATAAATATATAAAATATTAATAGTAAATTAACATATACGGCATGCAACCTACTCTTCATACAAAAATCACCACACACCAGTTCATCTTTACCTAATACTCACATTAGCTCACTAGCACACTGCTACTAGTGAGTAAAAACAATAAAATTTATGAACAGGGAGGCTACATGACCCCTCTCTTCTGCCGGCCTCTAACTGCACTACATAAGTATTCTCCCAAAATATTAAACAGGCCTCTCCTCATACTAAGGCCTTACAGACAAACATAAGAGCACCAAAACCACCTACTTACACCAACGACAAACCATAATGACTTGTCCTAGCCGCCGCTGTTCTCGTACTGCCTCACAAACACCTCACCTGCTCCTTCCTGTCCTGTCCTGGCTACTCTTCAGGACTAATACGCATCCGAATTCAGAACAAATCCCAGAAGCTGATATTATATATGGAGCCCTTTTTTTTATGCAATATTCACCAATACACTGCTTAATATTGGGAAAAATGTGGGATTAAAGATATAGAATCCAATAGAGAAGAGAAGTTACCGATGCTGGTGGACGAATTTGAGAATGAAAATAAAAAAGGAAATTAAAAGTGAACATAGGAAAGAGCACGGTGATGAAGATAAAAAAATAGGAGATAAAAGACTGGATATCAGATTAGTGGAGGGAGTATGGAGGAAGTGAATGTGTTCAGTTATTTGGGAGTGGATTTGTCAACAGATGGGTCTATGAAAGACGAGGTGGACCATAGAAATGGCAAGGTGGGGGGGGGGACTGAGTGGTACTCTGAAGAAGCTGTTGAGACAAGGAAGATTGTACATGGAAGCAAAGGGGCGAATGTATAAGAGTATAGTGGTATGAATGCTCTTATATGGGAGTGAAGCATGTGTGTTAAATATCGCAACAAGGAGAAGGCTAGAGGTCAAGGAAATGTCGTGTCTGAGGGCAATGTGTGGTGTGAATATAATGCAGAGAATCCATAGCTTGGAGATTAGAAGGAGGTGCGGGGTTACTAAAAGTAAAATCCAGAGGGCTGAAGAGAGGTTATTGAGGTGGTTCGGACATTTAGAGAGGGTGGAACAAAATAAAATGACTTGGAGGGCGTATAAATCTATAATGGAAAAAAATACGGGGTAAGGTGTGGAGAATTTGACTTAATTGTCCTAAATTTATAATGTATAAAACTCAATGATGTAAATAAGGTGTAAAATGTGCTGCTGGTGATCTAAATTTAATTATCGAGTGAAAAAAGAACCAGCAGACGCAGAGACAGGTAGAGGGGAAGGGGGGAAATGCCATAATGTAAATTTAATGGGGGGAGGTGACAATAACCTCGTAATTAAATCAATCGTCGTTGGGGCTGAATTGGAGGAGAGCGGCCTCAGACAACCAGAAAATAATGCGGTGATGCCCTAGACTGCAACTGGGAAGAAATTATGTATGGAACCATTGTAATATAGCGGTAAAATTGTAAAATATCGACGGACACCGGTGGCTCTCTACAACACATTTAGTATAAGTAACGCGAACCTTTCGTAGAGTGGTTTACGTTGGTTTTCATATATCTAACTGACTAGGTAGCATTAGGATGTGTTCCACCTGTGGTCCAAATTGGTAAGTGTTAATAATTAAAAGATTATTTAATATGTTCAACATATGCTGATATAATATTACATGTGTAATGGACCCCACCACGTTTCTTTTTGTCAAGTCAAACCCAACTGATACGGTCCAGAATTATTCATCCTTCATGAACCGGATATGATTAGTGAGAATTAATTAATTGAGTAATTATATGTGACTTGACTGAAAGACGTAATTGGGTTTACATAAAATTAATGTATTAATGTTTATTGTGTAACTGAGATAATTGTGAAATAGCTAAGCCCAAATGTGGCTAGGATTGTAGTTGTCATACACATTTTTATATTAATGTGTATTTGTGAAATTTATATTATAATCAATTGCCTAAGCCTGGGTAGGGCTTGGTGTATAATTTCCATACATAATGTTGAAATTGCTAAGCCCAGTGGAGCTAGGATTGTAATTGTTATAATAATTAATTTGCTAAGCCCAGTTAGGGGTAGGAATGATAATTGTCGTTTTCTGATTATAATAATAATTATAATTAATTTGCTAAGCCAGGAAATATTTAGCAAGGATCTTTGGTGTCTCATTGTAATTGTATGAGCAGTGTATTAATTGAATTTAATATATGAACCATGGATGAATCTGATCAAGTTAGTGTAACTGGCAAATCCATGGATATTCGAGCAAAGAAAGCATCATTACGTGCTAAGAAAGGTCATGTAACCAGAGCATACAATAAGTGCTTGGAATTAATGAGGCAGGAAATTGTGAACATTGATGATTTAAAATTGTATTTAGATGCATTAGAAAGTAGATATGAGTCATATAAACTGTTACAAAAATATGAAGGAGATCTGCTGGTGAATTGTGCAGATGATGAAGAAATGGAATTACTAATTAATCAATATTATGAACTGCAAAAAAACATTCTGTCCTGTAAAAGTATGGCTTTAAATAAATTAAAGTGTGTAAACAGTGAAGTTAAACAACCTAGTAATGTAGATAAGATGTCTCTGGAGTATACATGGAGAGAGTTCCGGGGGTCAACGCCCCCGCGGCCCGGTCTGCGACCAGGCCTCATGGTGGATCAAGGCCTGATCAACCAGGCCTTACACTTAGGTCACACTACATAGGCACGCACATGCATATATATACAGACACACATCTAGGGTTTTTTTTTCTTTTTTTTGTAATAGCTCTTGTTCTTGTTTTTTTTTTCTATTGTACATGGGGAAGTGGAAAAGAATCTTTCCTCCATAAGCCATGCGTGTTGTATGAGGCGACTTAAATGCTGGGAGCAATGGGCTAGTAACCCCTTCTCCTGTACACATTTACTAAAAATGAGAAGAAGAAAAACTTTATAAAACTGGGATGCTTGAATGTGCGTGGATGTAGTGCAGATGATAAGAAAGAGATGATTGCTGATGTTATGAATGAAAAGAAGTTGGATGTCCTGGCCCTAAGCGAAACAAAGCTGAAGGGGGTAGGCGAGTTTCAGTGGGGAGAAATAAATGGGATTAAGTCAGGAGTATCTGAGAGAGTTAGAGCTAAGGAAGGGGTAGCAATAATGTTGAAGGACCAGTTATGGAAGGAGAAGAGGGAATATAAATGTGTAAATTCAAGGATTATGTGGATTAAAATAAGGGTCGGATGTGAAAAGTGGGTCATAATAAGCGTGTATGCACCTGGAGAAGAGAGGAGTGTAGAGGAGAGAGAGAGATTTTGGGAGATGTTAAGCGAATGTATAGGAACCTTTGAACCAAGTGAGAGAGTAATTGTGGTAGGGGACCTAAATGCTAAAGTAGGAGAAACATTTAGAGAGGGTGTGGTAGGTAAGTTTGGGGTGCCAGGTGTAAATGATAATGGGAGCCCTTTGATTGAACTTTGTATAGAAAGGGGTTTAGTTATAGGTAATACATATTTTAAGAAAAAGAGGATAAATAAGTATACAAGATATGATGTAGGGCATAATGACAGTAGTTTGTTGGACTATGTATTGGTAGATAAAAGACTGTTGAGTAGACTTCAGGATGTACATGTTTATAGAGGGGCCACAGATATATCAGATCACTTTCTAGTTGTAGCTACAGTGAGAGTAAAAGGTAGATGGGATACAAGGAAAATAGAAGCAGCAAGTAAGAGAGAGGTGAAGGTGTATAAACTAAAAGAGGAGGCAGTTAGGGTAAGATATAAACAACTATTGGAGGATAGATGGGCTAGTGAGAGTATAGGCAATGGGGTCGAAGATGTATGGGGTAGGTTTAAGAATGTAGTGTTAGAGTGTTCAGCAGAAGTTTGTGGTTACAGGAAAGTGGGTGCAGGAGGGAAGAAGAGCGATTGGTGGAATGATGATGTAAAGAGAGTAGTAAGGGAGAAAAAGTTAGCATATGAGAGGTTTTTACAAAGTAGAAGTGATGCAAGGAGGGAAGAGTATATGGAGAGAAAAAGAGAGGTTAAGAGAGTGGTGAAGCAATGTAAAAAGAGAGCAAATGAGAGAGTGGGTGAGATGTTATCAACAAATTTTGTTGAAAATAAGAAAAAGTTTTGGAGTGAGATTAATAAGTTGAGGAAGCCTAGGGAACAAATGGATTTGACAGTTAAAAATAGGAGAGGAGAGTTATTAAATGGAGAGTTAGAGGTATCGGGAAGATGGAGGGAATATTTTGAGGAATTGTTAAATGTTGATGAAGATAGGGAAGCTGTGATTTCGTGTATAGGGCAAGGAGGAATAACATCTTGTAGGAGTGAGGAAGAGCCAGTTGTGAGTGTGGGGGAAGTTCGTGAGGCAGTGGGTAGAATGAAAGGGGGTAAGGCAGCTGGGATTGATGGGATAAAGATAGAAATGTTAAAAGCAGGTGGGGATATAGTTTTGGAGTGGTTGGTGCTATTATTTAATAAATGTATGGAAGAGGGTAAGGTACCTAGGGATTGGCAGAGAGCATGCATAGTTCCTTTGTATAAAGGCAAAGGGGATAAAAGAGAGTGCAAAAATTATAGGGGAATAAGTCTGTTGAGTATACCTGGTAAAGTGTATGGTAGAGTTATTATTGAAAGAATTAAGAGTAAGACGGAGAGTAGGATAGCAGATGAACAAGGAGGCTTTAGGAAAGGTAGGGGGTGTGTAGACCAAGTGTTTACAGTGAAACATATAGGTGAACAGTATTTAGATAAGGGTAAAGAGGTTTTTGTGGCATTTATGGATTTGGAAAAGGCATATGACAGGGTGGATAGGGGGGCAATGTGGCAGATGTTGCAGGTGTATGGTATAGGAGGTAGGTTACTGAAAGCAGTGAAGAGTTTTTACGAGGATAGTGAGGCTCAGGTTAGAGTATGTAGGAGAGAGGGAGATTATTTCCCAGTAAAAGTAGGCCTTAGACAAGGATGTGTGATGTCACCGTGGTTGTTCAATATATTTATAGATGGGGTTGTAAGAGAAGTGAATGCGAGGGTCTTGGCAAGAGGTGTGGAGTTAAAAGATAAAGAATCAAACACAAAGTGGGAGTTGTCACAGTTGCTCTTTGCTGATGACACTGTGCTTTTGGGAGATTCTGAAGAGAAGTTGCAGAGGTTGGTGGATGAATTTGGTAGGGTATGTAAAAGAAGAAAATTAAAAGTGAATATAGGAAAGAGTAAGGTTATGAGGATAACAAAAAGATTAGGTGACGAAAGATTGGATATCAGATTGGAGGGAGAGAGTATGGAGGAGGTGAATGTATTCAGATATTTAGGAGTGGACGTGTCAGCAGATGGGTCTATGAAGGATGAGGTGAATCATAGAATTGATGAGGGGAAAAGGGTGAGTGGTGCACTTAGGAGTCTGTGGAGACAAAGAACTTTGTCCTTGGAAGCAAAGAGGGGAATGTATGAGAGTATAGTTGTACCAACACTCTTGTATGGGTGTGAAGCATGGGTGATGAATGTTGCAACGAGGAGAAGGCTGGAGGCAGTGGAGATGTCATGTCTGAGGGCAATGTGTGGTGTGAATATAATGCAGAGAATTCGTAGTTTGGAAATTAGGAGAAGGTGTGGGATTACCAAAACTATTATCCAGAGGGCTGAGGAGGGGTTGTTGAGGTGGTTCGGACATGTAGAGAGAATGGAACAAAACAGAATGACTTCGAGAGTGTATAAATCTGTAGTGGAGGGAAGGCGGGGTAGGGGTCGGCCTAGGAAAGGTTGGAGGGAGGGGGTAAAGGAGGTTTTGTGTGCGAGGGGCTTGGACTTCCAGCAAGCATGTGTGAGCGTATTTGATAGGAGTGAATGGAGACAAATGGTTTTTAATACTTGACGTGCTGTTGGAGTGTGAGCAAAGTAACATTTATGAAGGGATTCAGGGAAACCGGCAGGCCGGACTTGAGTCCTGGAGATGGGAAGTACAGTGTCTGCACTCTGAAGGAGGGGTGTTAATGTTGCAGTTTTATAACTGTAGTGTAAAGCACCCCTCTGGCAAGACAGTGATGGAGTGAATGATGGTGAAAGTTTTTCTTTTTGGAGTAGTAAAAATGTACCAAGTTTAAATGACTGTTTAATGACAGGTCCGTCGTTGACAGAAAAATTTGGATATATTGTTAAATTTCAGGGTTAAGAATTATTCCTTTACAGCTGACATAACTTTCCTAAGAGTGGGTTTACAGGAGGCAGACCGGGATTGTACCCATTTAATGTGGCCTGAGAACCCTAGTGACCCGCTTAGCCCTCTGAAAACTTTTCGCTTTAGGAGCGTATTATTTGGTGCTACATCCAGTCCGTTCCTGCTTCAAGTGACAATAAATGCACACCTGAAATGTACAGGTAGTCCATTGAGTAAAGTAATGAGTAAACAATTTTGTGGAAAATTTTGAATTTTTCGAAACTGTAGTGCATAATTTTAGTATGTAATTCAATGAAATGCATTGTTGGTTTAAAATTAATTTGGAAATAAAAATGGGAACCAGCAAACAAGTAGCGTCAGGTGGGGAAGGACGCCATATTGGAATTTGAGGAACAAGACCACATTGAAATTTGTGGGAATTCTTCAGAGGCTCTGGAGGCGAAATGGGGTTTAAGCCTCCCAAATAGGAACAAGAAAAATCGGAGTTACAGTTCTGCAGTATGTGCGAAAACAGCTACTTGGCAGGACTTGGAAATTAGATGGTGAAAGGGGATTTTAAGGAGCCATCCACCCACAGCTAAGTATACTGCACTCTATATATTGAACTTCTGGCCGATTAGGTTCCTCATATCTAGGCAGGAGTTGTGGGTAATCTAGCCGCATCATGCGACCTCCAGACAAATTTGGTAAGTGGTGGTAACATATAAATATCTTTGTTGCCTTCATTAAATTACTGGTATGAATATAATAAGGTTCATGCAGGTAATTTATTCCCCACAGATTTTATGTGGACAGTTTCCTGGGTGAGACGTCAACAGAAGAGAAATTGATGAGGACATATGAAGAGGCTAATAAAATAATGCAAAATGCCAATATGCCTCTGAGGGAATGGAATAACAATTCGTCCAAATTAAAGGACAAAATAAATTAAAATTGCCCTGGAGTTGAAGTATCTAAATGTAATAATGTATTGGGATTAACCTGGGATACTCAGAGAGATTTGTTATTGTTAAAACCTAATAATTATAGTATGCCCAATAAATTAACCAAGAGCGTCTTGCTTGCTGAAGTTTCCAAATGTTTTGATCCACTAGGCTTAGTGTCACCCCTTACTATAAGAGGGAAATTGTTAATATAAGAAGCATGGAAGCTTAAGGTGCTTGGGATGAAACCCTACCTAAAGAATTTATTAAAAGTAGGGAAGAATTAATAGGTGATTATGCAAAAATACCAATGTTGAAATTCCCATGTAATGTAGCAAGTAAAGATGGGGATAATATATTACACATTTTTTGCGATGCTTCAAAACTGGCATATGGAGCAGTCACTTACATTCAGAGTAATAATTCTATTTCTCTTGTTATGTCTAAAGCTAAAGTGGCTCCAATTAAATCGCGCACATTGCCTCATTTGGAATTAACAGCCATTTACGTAGGTGTCAAATTAGCTAATTATGTAAGAAATAAATTGCAGGAGATAAATGTTAGCGACACTGTAAAATTTGGTCTGATAATGAGGTATCCTTACAATGGATTCATAATGGTAGCAGTAAGATAGTGTACATACAAAACAGGGCCGCTGAAATTAACTAAATGAAAGAGAAATATAAGAGTTTGGGTCAACATTTATTAAAATTTAATCATATACCTGGTGACGAGAATCCAGCTGATTTCTTGTCACGAGGCTTGACTTAGAATAGATTTGTGAATATTGTACCTTGGTTTAGGGGCCCGAGTTGGCTGGTAAATAAAGTTAATTGGTCTGTACAAAAGGCACATGTTGCACCTGTTGAAATTACTGTTACCACTGCTCCAATAATTTGTCCCTCATTAACCATTGATATCAATAGGTATTCTTCCTTACCCAAACTAATTAATGTAACATTATTAGTGTTTAAATTAATAAACAAAATGAATATTTCACATAATTTTCCATATCCTCTGAAATACTGGACTCAGAGAGTGCAAGAAGAAATCTGTGGAGATGAAATTAAATTAATAATAAAAGAAAATTTTTTTAAAGGTTCAATAATAGATAAATTAAGACTGTATTCAAGTGATGATGTAATTAGGTGCAGAGGTAGGTTACAAAATGCTGACTTGGGTGAATATGCTAAACACTCTATCTTACTGCTCAAAACACATCATCTGACAACTTTGTTTTTAATCTCCATGAAAATGTAATGCATGGTGGGGTACAAGATACTTTAAATTGTATTAGGGAAACTTTCTGGATTCCACAAGGACGACAAAGTGTTAAAAGGGTTATTAAATCTTGTGTAATATGTCGCCGTGTGGATGCCAGAACCTATAAGTACCCAGGTCCTTCACCATTGCCAAGGAAACGTGTACAATTGTTAAAACCATTTGATGTAACAGGTGTTTATTATAGTGGTCCCATTATTTTAACAGGTAATTCAGATGGTGTTCCCTTGAAAGTGTATGTATGTTTATTTACTTGCACTGCTACTAGGGCAGTTCATTTAGAAGTGGCTCAGGACTAGTCTGCAGAACAGTTTATGCAGCTGTCGCGGAAATTTGCAGATAGAAAATCCTGTCCGAGATTGATGATTTTAGATAATGCCACTAATTTTGTTGTGGGTGTCCAATATTTGATGGAATTAAAGAAGAATAATGGTGTACAATCTCTGTTAACCCAGCAAGGTTGTGTCTGGAAATTTATTACTCCCAGAGTGCCTTGGCAGGGTTGGTTTTATGTAAAAATAATAGGTACAGTAAAAATGTCTCTACGGAAGGTGCTATACGGGAAAAGAATTAATTTGGAGGAATTCCGTACTGTATTAGTGCAGGCGGAAAATCGAACAAATAATCATCACCTCTGATACATTAGTGATACTCTTGATGTAGACATATTAACACCTCACTTAATATGTGGACGAGAATTTGAAACTGCATCTATCTATCTATATTATAATCCTGAAGAAACTGATGAAGATTATAATAATGTAGCATTGTTAGATAATAAATTTAAGATGTTAAACAAAGTAATTAATCATTGGTCTAATGTGTGGCGAGAAGAGTGTCTTCTCTAATACATGAACACTTTTATGGTGCGTCAGAGACAGTAAATCGACAGAACGTTCAACCAGGTGACATTGTATTAACTAACACTGAGCAACATCGAACATTGTGGCCTCTGGGCAAGGTATTAACATTATATCCAGACGCATAACGTGTTGTCAGGAATGTCAAGTTGTTGTGTCATGGTCTGGAAAGTTTCTGTATCATTAATAAATTAATTCCCTTGAAATTAAATGGGGTTCAGTCAAATGTAAATGATATTCTAAGGGAAAGTAACAAGAGTGAAATTGAAGATAGCACTGACCAAGGAATTCAAGAGGAAGAAATTGTAATTAGGCCTACTAGGAGAACAGCCACTCAAGCTAGAGTTAGCTGGAATTGTCTCCTAGAGGAAGGAGCAATTTTAGTCATTTATCAATGAACTCTTCCCATCCGTAGTGTGGAAAATTTGAAATAATTTTCCTAAATTTATAATGTATAAATTTCAATAATGTAAATAAGGTGTAAAATGCGCTGCTGGTGATCTAAATTTAATTTTCGAGTAAAAGAAGAACGAGCAGACACAGAGACAGGCAGAGGGGGTAGATGCTACAATGGAAATTTAGTGGAGAGGTGACAATAACCTCGTAATTATATCAATCGTCACTGGGGCTAAATTTGAGTAGAGCGGCCTCAGACGACCAGAAAATAATGCGGGAAGAAATTATGTGTGAACCCATTGTAATATAGTGGTAAAACTGTGAAATATATCGAAGGACACCGGTGGTTCCCTACAACACGTCAAGGATAAGTAACGCGAACCTTTTGTACAGTAGTTTACATTGGCCTTCGTATATCAAACTGACTAGGCAGCATTAGAGAACAAATGGATTTGCCAGTTAAAAATAGGAGAGGAGAGTTATTAAATGGAGAGTTAGAGGTATTGGGAAGATGGGAATATTTTGAGGAATTGTTAAATGTTGATGAAGATAGGGAAGCTGTGATTTCGTGTATAGGACAAGGAGGAATAACATCTTGTAGGAGTGAGGAAGAGCCAGTTGTGAGTGTGGGGGAAGTTCGTGAGGCAGTAGGTAAAATGAAAGGAGGTAAGGCAGCCGGGATTGATGGGATAAAGATAGAAATGTTAAAAGCAGGTGGAGATATAGTTTTGGAGTGGTTGGTGCAATTATTTAATAAATGTATGGAAGAGGGTAAGGTACCTAGGGATTGGCAGAGAGCATGCATAGTTCCTTTGCATAAAGGCAAAGGGGATAAAAGAGAGTGCAAAAATTATAGGGGGATAAGTCTGCTGAGTATACCTGGTAAAGTGTATGGTAGAGTTATTATTGAAAGAATTAAGAGTAAGACGGAGAATAGGATAGCAGATGAACAAGGAGGCTTTAGGAAAGGTAGGGGGTGTGTGGACCAGGTGTTTACAGTGAAACATATAAGTGAACAGTATTTAGATAAGGCTAAAGAGGTCTTTGTGGCATTTATGGATTTGGAAAAGGCGTATGACAGGGTGGATAGGGGGGCAATGTGGCAGATGTTGCAAGTGTATGGTGTAGGAGATAGGTTACTGAAAGCAGTGAAGAGTTTTTACGAGGATAGTGAGGCTCAAGTTAGAGTATGTAGGAAAGAGGGAAATTATTTCCCAGTAAAAGTAGGCCTTAGACAAGGATGTGTGATGTCACCGTGGTTGTTTAATATATTTATAGATGGGGTTGTAAGAGAAGTAAATGCGAGGGTCTTGGCAAGAGGCGTGGAGTTAAAAGATAAAGAATCACACACAAAGTGGGAGTTGTCACAGCTGCTCTTTGCTGATGACACTGTGCTCTTGGGAGATTCTGAAGAGAAGTTGCAGAGATTGGTGGATGAATTTGGTAGGGTGTGCAAAAGAAGAAAATTAAAGGTGAATACAGGAAAGAGTAAGGTTATGAGGATAACAAAAAGATTAGGTGATGAAAGATTGAATATCAGATTGGAGGGAGAGAGTATGGAGGAGGTAAATGTATTCAGATATTTGGGAGTGGACGTGTCAGCGGATGGGTCTATGAAAGATGAGGTGAATCATAGAATTGATGAGGGGAAAAGAGTGAGTGGTGCACTTAGGAGTCTGTGGAGACAAAGAACTTTGTCCTTGGAGGCGAAGAGGGGAATGTATGAGAGTATAGTTTTACCAACGCTCTTATATGGGTGTGAAGCATGGGTGATAAATGTTGCAGCGAGAAGGCTGGAGGCAGTGGAGATGTCATGTCTGAGGGCAATGTGTGGTGTGAATATAATGCAGAGAATTCGTAGTTTGGAAGTTAGGAGGAGGTGCGGGATTACCAAAACTGTTGTCCAGAGGGCTGAGGAAGGGTTGTTGAGGTGGTTCGGACATGTAGAGAGAATGGAGCGAAACAGAATGACTTCAAGAGTGTATCAGTCTGTAGTGGAAGGAAGGCGGGGTAGGGGGTCGGCCTAGGAAAGGTTGGAGAGAGGGGGTAAAGGAGGTTTTGTGTGCGAGGGGCTTGGACTTCCAGCAGGCATGCGTGAGCGTGTTTGATAGGAGTGAATGGAGACAAATGGTTTTTAATACTTGACGTGCTGTTGGAGTGTGAGCAAAGTAACATTTATGAAGGGGTTCAGGGAAACCGGCAGGCCGGACTTGAGTCCTGGAGATGGGAAGTACAGTGCCTGCACTCTGAAGGAGGGGTGTTAATGTTGCAGTTTAAAAACTGTAGTGTAACGCACCCTTCTGGCAAGACAGTGATGGAGTGAATGATGGTGAAAGTTTTTCTTTTTCGGGCCACCCTGCCTTGGTGGGAATAGGCCAGTGTGATAATAAAAAACGAATAAATATTTAATATGTTCAACATACGCTGGTTTAATGATTATATGTGTAATAGACCCCACCACGTTTCTTTTTGTCAAGTCAAACCCATTCGATACAGTCCACACAAATTAATTATTCCAGAATTACTAAAATTAAGTTACATTTGCCTCAGAGGTGCAGCAACAATTGGTGAGTAATAATCGCCTTAGTTGCATCTTACCTAAATTACCTGTACATTAATGATAGCAGATGAACAAGGAGGCCTTAGGAAAGGTAGGGGGTGTGTAGACCAAGAGTTTACAGTGAAACATATAGGTGAACAATATTTAGATAAGGCTGAAGAAGTATTTGTGGCATTTATGGATTTGGTAAAGGCGTATGACAGGGTGGATAGGGGGGTAATGTGGCAGATGTTGCAGGTGTATGGTAGAGGAGGTAGGTTACTGAAAGCAGTGAAGAGTTTTTACGAGGATAGTGAGGCTCAGGTTAGAGTATGTAGGAAAGAGGGAGATTATTTCCCAGTAAAAGTAGGCCTTAGACAAGGATGTGTGATGTCACCGTGGTTGTTCAATATGTTTATAGATGGGGTTGTAAGAGAAGTGAATGTGAGGGTCTTGGCAAGAGGTTTGGAGTTAAAAGATAAAGAATCTAACACAAAATGGGAGTTGTCAGAGTTGCTTTTTGCTGATGACACTGTGCTTTTGGGAGATTCTGAAGAGAAGTTGCAGGAGCTGGTGGATGAATTTGTAGGGTATGTAAAAGAAGAAAATTAAAAGTGAATATAGGAAAGATCAAAGTTATGAGGATAACAAAAAGATTAGGTGACGAAAGATTCGATATAAGATTGAAGGGAGAGAGTATGGAGGAGGTGAATGCATTCAGATATTTGGGAGTGGACGTGTCAGCAGATGGGTCTATGAAAGATGAGGTGAATCATAGAACTGATGAGAGGAAAAGCGTGAGAGGTGCACTTAGGAGTCTATGGAGACAAAGAACTTTGTCTATAGAAACAATGAGGGGAATGTATGAGAGTATAGTTTTACCAACGCTCTTATACGTGTGTGAAGCATGGGTGATGAATGTTACAACGAGAAGGCTGGAGGCAGTGGAGATGCCATGTCTGAGGGCAATGTGTGGTGTGAATATAATGCAGAGAATTCATAGTCTGGAAGTCAGTAGGAGGTGCGAGATTGCCAAAACTGTTGTCCAGAGGGCTGAGGAAGGGTTGTTGAGGTGGTTTGGAAATGTAGAGAGAATGGAACGAAACAGGATGACTTCGAGAGTGTATAAATCTGTAGTGAAGGGAAGGCGGGGTAGGGGTCGGCCTAGGAAAGGTTGGAGGGAGGGGGTAAAGGAGGTTTTGTATGCAAGCATGCGTGAGCGTATTTGATAGGAGCAAATGGAGACAAGTGGTTTTTAATACCTGACGTGCTGTTGGAGTGTGAACAAGGTAACATTTATGAACGGATTCAGGGAAATCGGCAGGCCGGACTTGAGTCCTGGAGATGGGAAGTACAGTGTTTGTACTCTAAAGGAGGGGTGTTAATGATGCAGTTTTATAAATTGTAGTGCAAAGCACTCCTCTGGCAAGACAGTGATGGAGCGAATGATGAAAGTTTTTCTATTTCAGGCCACGCTGCCTTGGTGAGAATATATATATATATATATATATATATATATATATATATATATATATATTTATTTATATATATAAATATGTCGTGCCGAATAGGCAGATCTTGCGATCTTGGCTTAAATAGCAACGCACATCTTGCCATATACGACAAGTGAAAATTTGTGTATGCAATAATTTCGCCAAAATCATTCTGAACCTAACGAAAAAAATATATTTTACTTGTGTTTGTTTAGTATTAAATTATTGTAAACAAATCTAAAATATATTTAGTTGGGTTAGGCTAAAATAAATTGCGCTTGTTATAATAAGGTTAGGTAAGTTTTCTAAGATTCTTTTGGTGCAAAATTATAAATTTTTACATTAACATTAATGAAAAAAATATATCTTTAAATGTATAAGAGAAAATTTTAGAAAGGACTTAATTTTAAATGAGTTCTTGCTAATTGACCAGTTTTACATATTCGGCACGACATATATATATATATAATTTATATATATATATATATATACATATATATATATATATATATATAATTTATATATATATATATACAGTGGACCCTCGACCAGCGATGGCATCGATTAACGATAAATCTGACTAGCGATACATTTTATCGCAAAAATTTTGCCTCGATTAGCGCTAAAAAACTCGACCAACACTATTCCTTCCGTCTGAGACGCGTCCACTTCTGGCCAGTGTTTACAAGCCAGCCAGCCACCGCGGTCGCTTCCAAGCATACAATCGGAACATTTCATATTATCACAGCCTTTTTAGTGATTGCACCTGCAAAATAAGTCACCATGGGCCCCAAGAAAGCTTCTAGTGCCAACCCTACAGCAAAAAGGGTGAGAATTACTATGGATATGAAGAAAGAGATCATTGCTAAGTATGAAAGTGGAGTGCATGTCTCCGAGCTGGCCAGGCTGTACACAAAACCCCAATCAACCATCGCTACTATTGTGGCCAAGAAAACGGCAATCAAGGAAGCTGTTCTTGCCAAAGGTGCAACTATGTTTTCGAAACTGAGATCGCAAGTGATAGAAGATGTTGAGAGACTGTTATTGGTATGGATAAACGAAAAACAGATAGCAGGAGATAGCATCTCTCAAGCGATCATATGTGAAAAGGCTAGGAAGTTGCATGACGATTTAATTAGAAAAATGCCAGCAACTAGTGGTGATGTGAGTGAATTTAAGGCCAGCAAAGGTTGGTTTGAGAGATTTAAGAATCGTAGTGGCATACATAGTGTGATAAGGCATGGTGAGGCTGCCAGTTTGGACCAAAAAGCAGCTGAAAAATATGTGCAGGAATTCAAGGAGTACATAGACAGTGAAGGACTGAAACCTGAACAAGTGTTTAATGGTGACACTGACAATGTTGTGAAACACGTTAGGAATGTCATAAAGGAACGGGAGGTACAGGCCTCTATGGGCAGATATGTTGTGCGACAGAGGTCCAGTGACTCTCAAGCTGGTCCTAGTGGCATTAAAAGAAGAAGGGAAGTAACCCCGAAAAAGGACTTGCCACCTCAAGTCCTAATGGAAGGGGATTCCCCTTCTAAACACTAAGACCATCAACACACTCCCCTCTTCCCATCCCATCAATCATCACCAGATCTTCAATAAAGGTAAGTGTCATGTAACTGTGCATGTCTTCTTCAGTTTGTGTGTATTAAAATTAATATTTCATGTGTTAAAATTTTTTTTTCAATACTTTTGGGTGTCTTGCACGGATTAATTTGATTTCCATTATTTCTTATGGGGTATATATATATATATATATATATATATATATATATATATATATATATATATATATATATATATATATATATATATATATATATATATATATATATATGAAAGGGGGTAAGGCAGCTGGGATTGATGGGATAAAGATAGAAATGTTAAAAGCAGGTGGGGATATAGTTTTGGAGTGGTTGGTGCTATTATTTAATAAATGTATGGAAGAGGGTAAGGTACCTAGGGATTGGCAGAGAGCATGCATAGTTCCTTTGTATAAAGGCAAAGGGGACAAAAGAGAGTGCAAAAATTATAGGGGGATAAGTCTGTTGAGTATACCTGGTAAAGTGTATGGTAGAGTTATTATTGAAAGAATTAAGAGTAAGACGGAGAATAGGATAGCAGATGAACAAGGAGGCTTTAGGAAAGGTAGGGGGTGTGTGGACCAGGTGTTTACAGTGAAACATATAAGTGAACAGTATTTAGATAAGGCTAAAGAGGTTTTTGTGGCATTTATGGATTTGGAAAAGGCGTATGACAGGGTGGATAGGGGGGCAATGTGGCAGATGTTGCAGGTGTATGGTGTAGGAGGTAGGTTACTGAAAGCAGTGAAGAGTTTTTACGAGGATAGTGAGGCTCAAGTTAGAGTATGTAGGAAAGAGGGAGATTATTTCCCAGTAAAAGTAGGCCTTAGACAAGGATGTGTGATGTCACCGTGGTTGTTTAATATATTTATAGATGGGGTTGTAAGAGAAGTAAATGCGAGGGTCTTGGCAAGAGGCGTGGAGTTAAAAGATAAAGAATCACACATAAAGTGGGAGTTGTCACAGTTGCTCTTTGCTGATGACACTGTGCTCTTGGGAGATTCTGAAGAGAAGTTGCAGAGGTTGGTGGATGAATTTGGTAGGGTATGTAAAAGAAGAAAATTAAAAGTGAATACAGGAAAGAGTAAGGTTATGAGGATAACAAAAAGATTAGGTGATGAAAGATTGGATATCAGATTGGAGGGAGAGAGTATGGAGGAGGTGAATGTATTCAGATATTTGGGAGTGGACGTGTCAGCGGATGGGTCTATGAAAGATGAGGTGAATCATAGAATTGATGAGGGGAAAAGGGTGAGCGGTGCACTTAGGAGTCTGTGGAGACAAAGAACTTTGTCCTTGGAAGCAAAGAGGGGAATGTATGAGAGTATAGTTTTACCAACGCTCTTATATGGGTGTGAAGCATGGGTGATGAATGTTGCAGCGAGGAGAAGGCTGGAGGCAGTGGAGATGTCATGTCTGAGGGCAATGTGTGGTGTGAATATAATGCAGAGAATTCGTAGTTTGGAAGTTAGGAGGAGGTGCGGGATTGCCAAAACTGTTGTCCAGAGGGCTGAGGAAGGGTTGTTGAGGTGGTTCGGACATGTAGAGAGAATGGAGCGAAACAGAATGACTTCAAGAGTGTATCAGTCTGTAGTGGAAGGAAGGCGGGGTAGGGGTCGGCCTAGGAAAGGTTGGAGGGAGGGGGTAAAGGAGGTTTTGTGTGCGAGGGGCTTGGACTTCCAGCAGGCATGCGTGAGCGTGTTTGATAGGAGTGAATGGAGACAAATGGTTTTTAATACTTGACGTGCTGTTGGAGTGTGAGCAAAGTAACATTTATGAAGGGATTCAGGGAAACCGGCAGGCCGGACTTGAGTCCTGGAGATGGGAAGTACAGTGCCTGCACTCTGAAGGAGGGGTGTTAATGTTGCAGTTTAAAAACTGTAGTGTAAAGCACCCTTCTGGCAAGACAGTGATGGAGTGAATGATGGTGAAAGTTTTTCTTTTTCGGGCCACCCTGCCTTGGTGGGAATCGGCCAGTGTGTTAATAATAAAAAAATAATATATATATATATATATATATATATATATATATATATATATATATATATATATATATATATATATATATATATATATATATATATATATATATATATATATATATATATATATATACGAGAGAGTGCAGATTGAGGGCCCTCAGTCTGTTCTCATAGGGAAGATTTCTGATACAGGGGATGAACTTTGTCATCCTCCTCTGTACGTTTTCCAGAGCTTTTATATCCATTCTGTAATACGGTGACCAGACTGAGCAGCATAGTCTAAATGAGGCCTAACCAAGGATATATAGAGCTGAAGAACAATCTGAGGACTTCTATTATCTATACTTCTAGATATGAAGCCAAGAATTCTGTTCGTTTATTGCGAACACTAATGCACTGTTGTCTTGGTTTTAGATTACTGCTAACCAGAACTTCTAAATCCTTTTCGCAATTAGTAGTATTGAGATCTACATTATTTAGTTTATATGTCGCATGGTTATTTTCCTGTCCAACATTTAGAACTTTGCATTTGTCTATATTAAACTGCGTTTGCCACCTCTCCGACCATTGCATCAGTCTATTCAAATCATCCTGGAGTGCTCTAGTGTCCTCATTAGAATGAAATGGACGGCCTATTTTGGTGTCATCAGCAAATTTGCTTATGTCGCTATTGATTCCCTCATCTATGTCGTTAATGTAAATTGTAAACAACAACGGGCCCAACACTGACCCCTGCGGAACCCCGCTTGTGACGTGCCCCCATTGTGATTTCTTTGCCTATTTGTCGGCCATGCCTCTACCCAGGAAAAAATTTCTCCTCCTATTCCGTGTGCCTTAAGTTTCCTCAATAGCCTCTGATGTGGAACTCTATCGAAAGCCTTACTTAAGTCCATATACACAATATCATATTCATTACCATGATCTACCTCCTCAAACACCTTAGTGAAAAAAGTTAGTAAATTAGTAAGACAGGAACGCCCCTTTGTAAAACCGTGTTGAGATTCATTAATCAAACTATGCCTATCAAGATGGCTACGAATGGCTTCGGCAATTATTGATTCCATAAACTTTCCCACAATGGAGGTAAGACTTATTGGTCTATAGTTCGAAGCCAAGGACCTGTCACCTGCCTTGTAAATAGGTATTACATTTGCCATTTTCCACTTATCAGGCACTATGTCAGTTTGTAGTGATATTTTAAAAATATTAGCCAAAGGTATGCTAAGTTCCTCTTTACATTCCTTTAACACCTTTGCAAACAGTTCATCAGGGCCTGGGGATTTGTTAGGTTTAATTTCTCTGTCTTAGGACCATGTCATTAGTTACCGCAATCGTACATAGTTTATTATCGCAGACTGGAGCAGGACAAGGCACGGGGAGGGGGGGGGGGGAATCTTTAGCTCAAGTACTTTCACACTTCTTAGTGAGTCATCAGCATAGGTACGAGTCCTTGGCTAGTCCCAGTGTTATTGATCAATACCACTCGTTCGTGAGCACAATAATATAAAATACTGCTCATTGTACTAGTACACCAAACAGGGACTAGAATGAAATTAGCCTAGAGTCATCCACACCATCGTATGTCCTTGGGTAGCGAGTACAACATCCAATTCTACTGGATGCGCTACTCTTAAGGATTGTATGGTCCAGTGGATTAAAGCGTCATGAGTTTTCGCCCACCATGAGGCAGGCCAAAGCAGTATGGGTTCGAGTCCTTGGTAAGTCGCAGTGTTGTTATTGATCAATACCACACACACACACACACACACACACACACACATATATATATATATATATATATATATATATATATATATATATATATATAATACCATGTGCTCCTCTCCTCTTCCTTTCCTTCCCTTCATTTCTTTGTTTAACTCTTGTACATTCCTCTGTTACACTCCTCTCCTCCCCTTCACTACTTCCTTCTATTCTCACTCTCGTCCCTTCTCTCTCCCTCTGCTGTTGACTCAAGTCATAACTTGCTGGCACAACTTGGGACGGTAGGGGAAATATGACTAACTTTTAAAAATCTGAATTTATCATTCCTGTTTTCAGGAGTTGCTGCTTGTGCTCTCTTTCACTCCACCGTTAACAGTATTCGTACAGTTGCTTGCTATGCTACTCTTCCTGTTGCTTGCACATTCTCTGCTCTTGGTGACAGTGCTGTTCTTTTTGCTTGTGATGGTGCTCTTCCCGTTAACTGTAATGACATTCTTTCTGTTGCTTGTGTTGGCACTTTCTGTTGCTTGTAATAACGTTCATCATATTGTTTCTAATAACACTTTTCCCACTGCTTGCTATGACAGACTTCCAGTTGCTTGTGATAGCGCTGAGTCATTGCTTGTACTCTTCTCAGTGCTTATATGATAAAATTGGATCACAGAAAACTGGCTAGGATGATTGGCAAAAAATATAATACATTTAAGAAATATAAATTGCTAGGTAACCTAGACAGTCATGTTATCTATATACGGTTCCAAAGAGACAGCAAGATAAAATTAGAAATGGTAAACAGGAATCTGAAATAAAAGCGAATTGCACACAACATCAAAGGTAATACAAAAGAAATCTTTAGATATATCAGGGAAGGAGGGACGGGAAAGGAATAAGCATCGATATGACCTTGAATTAGGAATAACAAACAGCAGAGATAAGATAAAAATTCAGTGGTCAGCACTGCCTTCTGGTGAACATGACACCTGCTTTCCCATGCTGCATAATTTGTTTTAGGATTTGCATATGACAAATTACATGTTGCTCTAATTAGCAGCCTTAACATTAAGGTACTTGGACAGGATGAATATCAGTGTATCAAGATGAAATGACTGCTAGAGTTATAAAAGAATGAAGATACTAAACCTTTTACTAACTAATGGGAATATTTAACAAAGGACTGGAAACTAGCAAATATTAACCAAATAGTAAAAAAGCGAGACAAAACTTATTCACTCAGTTATCATTCAATCAGTCTAGCAAAAATTTTAGGTAAATAAATGAAGACTGTTATTACCTGGAGTTTACCTGGGGAGAATTCCGGGGGTCAACGCCCCCTCCTGGTGGATCAGAGCCTGATCAACCAGGCTGTTACTGCTGGCTGCACTCAAACCAACGTACGAGCCACAGCCCGGCTGGTCAGGTACCGACTTTAGGTGCTTGTCCAGTGCCTGCTTGAAGACTGCCAGGGGTCTATTGGTAATCCTCCTTATGTGTGCTGGGAGGCAGTTGAACAGTCTCGAGCCCCTGACACTTACTGTATTGTCTCTTAACGTGCTAGTGACACCCCTGCTTTTCATTGGGGGGATGTTGCATCGTCTGCCGAGTCTTTTGCTTTCGTTGTGAGTGATCTTCGTGTGCAAGTTCGGTACTAGTCCCTCTAGGATTTTACAGGTGTATATAATCATGTATCTCTCCCGCCTGCGTTCCAGGGAGTACAGATTCAGGAACTTCAAGCGCTACGAGTAACTGAGGTGTTTTATCTCCGTTATGCGCGCCGTGAGGGTTCTCTGTACATTTTCTAGGTCAGCAATTTCACCTGCCTTGAAAGGTGCTGTTAGTGTGCGGCAATATGCCAGCCTAGATAGAACAAGCGACCTGAAGTGTGTCATCATGTGCTTGGCATCCAAAGTTTTGAAGGTTCTCATTATCCATCTTGTCATTTTTCTGGCAGATGCGATTGATACAATGTTATGGTCCTTGAAGGTGAGATCCTCCGACATGATCACTCCCAGGTCTTTGAAGTTGGTTTTTCGCTCTATTTTGTGGAAGGAATTTGTTTTGTACTCTGATGAAGTTTTAATTTCCTCATGTTTACCATATCGGAGTAATTGAAATTTCTCATCGTTGAACTTCATATTGTTTTCTGCAGCCCGTTGAAAGATTTGGTTGATGTCCGCCTGGAGCCTTGCAGTGTCTGCAATGGAAGACACTGTCATGCAGATTCGGGTGTCATCTGCAAAGGAAGACACGGTGCTGTGGCTGACATCCTTGTCTATGTCAGATATAAGGATGAGAAACAAGATGGGAGCGAGTACTGTGCCTTGTGGAACAGAGTTTTTCACCGTAGCTGCCTCAGATTTTACTCTGTTGACTACTAATCTTTGTGTTCTTTTAACATGCATTTTGTGCGCTATTACGCCATGGTCACACTTGTCGAAGGCTTTCGCAAAGTCTGTATATATTACATCTGCATTCTTTTTGTCTTCTAGTGCATCTAGGACCTTGTCGTAGTGATCCAGTAGCTGAGACAGACAGGAGTGACCTGCTCTAAACCCAGGTTGCCCTGGGTTGTGTAAGTGATGGGTATCTAGATGAGTGGCGATCTTGCTTCTTAGGACCCTTGCAAAGATTTTTATGATATGGGATGTTAGTGCTATCAGTCTGTAGTTCTCTGCTATTGCTTTACTGCCCCCTTTGTGGAATGGGGCTACGTCTGTTGTTTTTAGTAACTGTGTTTTATAAGTTTATTGGCGGATGTCTTGGTAGCGGGTGAGTGAATGATACGTCTTCGGAGGCTTCTTTACTTTATTTGCAAAGTCGTGGTCGTACACAGGCTTGTGTGCTTCTGCCCATGGCCCAGGAGGGCCATGTTCACGAGGGAGAGAGCTAGTAGGACTTGTTGACTGCTTCTAGGCCGCTGAGTGAGTGATCGAGTGTGAGTGGGACCAGTGTCCCACTGACCTTTGCAGGCCTAGAGGGAAGCACCTGAGTGCTGCAAAATATGAACTAAGCTGGCAGACAGCACAGGCTGTCTGTGCAGACAGTACAGGCTGTCTACATACGCTTGGCCACCTACCTCGCGTCGTCCTGACGCGACAATACTGGTGGTAAAAAAAACTTGGTCTCTCTCTTGTAGGAACAGGGCACAGAACACAAAATAAAAAACATGTATATATACATATGGACATGGAAAAAAAAACTTCCTACAGGGAGGGAAGAAAAAACATGTGGGGTGTGCTAAACATCGTGGTCAAAGGCAGTAAGCATCGAAGGGCATCACTGAGCCTTCCTACATCTGGACAGATACTGCAACACAGGAGACATTGCTGTGGCTGAGCTGTGACATAAGGGGTACGGTCTCCTCTGGAACGGTGAAGCAGTCATCGTAGGAGTCACTGCAGGTTTCACTCAAACTGGGGCATGACATGCTGGTGTCCTCGAGTGAGGCATCGT
The DNA here is from genome assembly GCF_038502225.1 of Cherax quadricarinatus. NCBI lineage: Eukaryota > Metazoa > Arthropoda > Malacostraca > Decapoda > Parastacidae > Cherax > Cherax quadricarinatus. The sequence continues at coordinate 6,046 of NW_027196025.1, read as the reverse complement.
CAAAACTCGGCAACTGGGCAGGACTTCTGGCAAGCGATTCAGGAGGACACTTCTCGACTGGTACTGTCGCTGGGCTGTCACTGCCGGCGAGCGTGGAGTGAGTCGTGGAGCGAGTCGTGGTAGAGATGACTGGGTGAAACATCTGGGAGTCGTAACATCATACACCAGACTGCGTGAGCGAGCTAGCAGTCAAAGTGACATCATCTTTGTGCAGGCTGCTCACTGAAGTTTGACACGAGGCTGACACAGCGCCTGCTGACAGGGCTAACTGCAGCTTGATGAGTGTCATTCTCTCGGCAGTTGGAGTTATAGCAGAGGTTAGTCTAAGTGTCCCCAGACTTGTTTCTCTCCATATAACTGCACTCTGAAGGTCTGGAGGTGAAGTGCGACGAGCATAAGAGCTTCCTGTACAAAGGGGCTCATATGCTCAGAACTGACTAATATCAGCTGTCAAATGCGCTGGTCACACCGGGTGACAGACAACAAAGAGCTACACAGGGGTCTGACCACAGACCACACTGGACACACGGAAAACTTTACACACACCCGCGGTACATGCGGTACAACATGGCTTAAACTACCAAATGATGCTTTTCAGTGCACAAAATTGACACTAAGTCATTCACTAACATGTGAGAACACTGACTGAGAGGAATTAATTGACACAAGACATATATCTTCTTTCAATCTTCTCGACAATACTGACATAATTACTGAAACACTCGATGTGACATCATGTGATGTCAGGTGTGATGTCGCGAGGTGACGTCAGCAGCATTGTGACGTCAGCAGAATCTCGAGGTGACGTCAGGCAGACATCATGATGTCATGAAGTTGGGCAGCAGCATCAGTGACTCACGTGGCTCATAGATCCATGTGGCTTCGTCCACACCCTACGTGGCGTCGGGATCCACGTGGTGTCGTGATCTACGTGGCATGCTGATCCACATGGCTTGTCAGGGCCGGATTAAGAAGTCTCCGGGCCCTAGGCTATTCAGATTGGCGGGGCCCCTTTGAGTTACGGGTAAGCGAAGCGACCCCTTCCAGCTTGGGGGTGGGGGGGGGGGTCGGTGTGAGCCTGTTTAAGGTCTAATTAAATACATTCTGGCTATTTAGATTAAATTTAATAGGGAAAGTACATCAAGACAACCAAAACCATTTACCAACAGCCATTATAACTATCTTGTTAAATCATGCATTTTAAAGAGAATAAACTCAAGACAGCATAGTATTACTAGATTAGGCTATTAAAGTAGTGACATCATGTACCTATTATATTCAGCATAACCACTACAGCACTATTATTCCCTTTATAAATCACTGACCATTATTGTTATCATTGCATCATGCATAAGACTATCAAATCATATAAACTCAAGAAAGTAAAGAATTGTTTATATTCACAGGCACTTCTTAAATAAACTTTTTTCTGGATTTCATATTGGCAAAATCATCAATTATATTCTGAAAATCAATATTTCTTGTTAGATCAGACTCAATGGTCAACAAGGCTAGGTTACACAATTTGTCTTGGCTCATTGTTGAACGGAGCTGGTTTTTCACTCTTTTCAAAACAGAAAATGAACGTTCTCCTTCACAGTTAGTAGCTGGAAGTGTTAGGTAAAGGCGATACACTATGTCAACATTAGGGAAGGTTTCTGAGATACCTGCATTTCTTAAATGTTTCAAAGCAGCTGAGGGCGCACATTTTTCAGGTGGAGCTTTAATCTGATTCATATACCCAGAAAAATGAACTATTTCTTCAACAAATGTGTCCTGAACATCTGCTGAAAGGTGTTGTTGCAACTTTAATGCAGCTTCTCTCAATTCTGCATCTGGCATAGTAGTAATTTTGAACAGAAATCCAAACTTGTCATTGAGATTCTGGTAGATTTCTTTTCTTTTCACCAATTCTGTAATCAGTGAATCCAGAATGACGAAGTATGTAGCTGTCTTACATTTCTGCCTTGGTAGCAACACAATTTCATTGTCTGGCTCTTCAAAATTGCGTTTCCTCTTCCTTGACCGCTGATGATCAGCCCGGTAACTGTAGTCTTTCACCAGCAGTTTAGCTTTCTCTTCAAACATTTCAAAAGCTTCATCATTGCGAAGTGAGCTTACAAATTCCACTAAGCCTGCATAGAGGTTAGCACAAGTAGCCATTTCAATTTCAATTTTCTGAAGTGTCTTGTTCGTGGCATTTAACCGTTCCAGTATACAGTCCCAAAGCACACAGAGTAAGGCCAATTCAAAATCTTCCAATTTTGATGCTAAGCTGGCTGCTTCGCTTCTTGTAGTTGCTGTCTGGTCTTCATCCTCTGCTATTTGGATCAAAGCAGAACGTATTTCAGCAAAGCTGTCTTTCAAAGCATGTGTTGCATCATGCTGCGCTGACCACCTTGTTGTTGATAATGATTTGATGACATCTCCATGAATGGTTGACTTGAGTATACTCCACCGATGCGTTGAAGCAGAGAAAAAATTAAAGAGTGCTTGTAAAAGTCCAAAAAATGAAACTGCAGCGACACAACACTCCGCAGCACATGACCCAACAAGATTAAGAGAATGTGCTGAGCAGGGCACATATTCAGCAAGTGGGTTGATTTGCTTGATACGGGCTTGCAATCCATTATATTTACCCGACATGTTACTTGCATTGTCGTAGCTCTGGCCACGGCAATCCATAATAGAGAGATCATGTTCAAGCAGAGTATCCAGTACTACATTCATCATTGTTTCTCCATCATGGCCTGAAAGAGGAATGAATTTTATAAAGCGCTCTACAGGCTTACCACTGGAGTCGACAAAGCGAACAATGAATGTCAATTGATCTGTATGTGAAATATCTGGTGTTGAATCTACACTTATTGCAAAGTATTTTGCAGTTTTCACAGCTGCTATGATGTTATTGAGGACCTTCTTAGTCATCAGTTCAATAAATTCATTGCATATAGTAGATGACATGTAAGATACAGTGCCTCTTCCTGCATTCCCAAGGCGTGACACATGATTTGCTAAGAATGGATCGAATTGTGCTAACAGTTCTATGATCCCTAGGAAATTGCCATTGTTTTCCGAACCAAAAACCTCATTTTCTCCACGGAAAGCAAGTCCTCTTAGAGCTAAGAATTTTACAACAGCAACAACTCTTTCTAGAACTTTTCTCCAATAAGTGCGCTCTTTTTCAGTTTGATTTTCCAAATGAGAATCCAATAAGCCTTTTTTCTGTGCACGAAATACACTGGCTAAAATGCAGCTCCTGTGAGTGGTGCTGTTTTCATGTTCCTCGAAACGCTTGGAATTTTTCCAGTCATTGAACCCCTGTGTGAAGGTATTTTCTTTGGTAGAAAATAGCTTGCATGCTGAACAGTACACTTTTCCTGAGCTTTCAGAGTATACCATCCATGATCTTTTCACAGTTTCTGAATTTGCAAGCTTCCTATAAAACATAGATGACTTTAAACAACGACGACTTCCATCATCATAAATCCTTGCTGATTTCCTAAAGTCAATGTTCAGAGTTTGACTGAAGTTTTCTGCAATGAAAGCATTACGTAGAGAATCTGGGATTACATTTGGCCATGAGGCAGGATCTTTTAAGACAAATCCTGTGGATGAAATGTCCGTTGAGACATTGAGAGGAGACACAAAAGAAGTAGATGCTGGCTGAGAAATAATGGAGGGAGGGCTTCCTGTATGATCTGACGTATCTGCAGATTCAACTGTACTGGTAACATCAGAAACTGTTTTCGTGAGCATGTCTGTGATCTTTCTGCAGCTTCCTACATCTTTCTTTTTCTGTTCTTCTTGAATTTTCTTCTTTCTTTTCTGTGACCCACTCGCATAAGAACGTCCAACATCACGTTCACGAGATGCCATAATGAGGATGTATCACTGTCTGTAATCATGCAAATACAAATTTTTCATTATCAATTATTATTAATTTTTTAATTATTAAATTTTTTTTTCTGTCAATTGGGGGGATATGGCCCTTGTAGCCCCCTTTCCTCTGGCTGCGCATCTAAAAATTCAAAACGTTACCAGAAAGGAGTCATATACAGAACTTTTACCATAGATTAGGTTAGTGATTTGGGCTACGAATATTTTACTAATTCATCCTCCTTGATCTCCAATTTACTTAAACAGAAATCATACTGAGTCCAAGAACAATGCACAATGGTATTTATATTACCATTTTCATAACTAAACTAATCATTATGTTTTGCATGATATATGGCCTACCACCATAGATAAGGACATGAGAATTAAAGAATGCAGGGACAATTTTCAGTTTCACCCAACCAACGATTTTCTGATGTGGCTTATGTGTTTCTGGGGAAATATGTAGTAAATTAATTGATGTTCTACATCACTTCCGTCGCAACTTGAAAACTAAGCATTTGCGACGGAAGTGATGTAGAACATCAATCAATTGAGATCTGTTATTGAAATGATAAAGACTTAAAGACAGGACAAAGTGCTTTTAAAACCTACAAACGGAAGTCAGTTTGCGTTTTTAGGTTTTTCTTTATAGTATTTTTACCAAAAATGCGTCTTTACTGGTCCATGCGTCTTTACTGGTCAAGTAACCCTATCAGGTACCTCCCTTAACATTTAGAGGCGAAAACAAACATTTATCCATACACATCAATGTCTATCAACAACACTTCAGTTAATTTGTCACAGTACAAGTCTAGATAACGTGTAATTACTACAGAAAATTGGAGAGGAATCTCCCATACTCACCCATTAGCGGGAAAACACAGCTGTTCTGATGTAAACAAAGGCGTGTTGAGTGTTGCCATCTATGGTTAGGTTTATTTATTTTTATTTTATTTTATTTCATTATTTATTTTTGTTTTGATTAATTTTTAAAAATCAATTTTACTCTCCAAACACTTGAACTTTTTAGGTAGGGACCCCTTTGCACTTGCACCATGTGCGCAGTCTTGGATGAGCCCCTGAACCCCTTGGACCGCGGGGCCCCCAAATGCGCGGGGCCCTAGGCAAATGCCTAGTTTGCCTATGCGGTAATCCGGCCCTGGAACACGTGACTTGAGAAACAGCATGGGACACTGTAGCATGGGGTCACTGGGACTCCACTTACAATTCTCGAAGAAATTCGGCAAATTTTGGCTAGATCCTGCTTGTACCTGTGTCTGGATGCTGAAACGTGCAGACACGACATCAGGATAACTCGTTGAGAGACGGATGCTTGTTGGATAGAGTGATGAAGTGAATAACTTCATTCCTTCCTCTCTCCGGGCAAACACAACTGCTGCTACCACTACTTCCCACCATTTATAACCAGCTTGTTTTGTGATGCTGGAAGCGGGGTTCAATTATAGAGCTGTGGAGGGTTCTTCTTTACTTTGCAAAGTCGTACTGGGTACACAGACTTGTGTGTTTGTGCCCATGGCCCAGGAGGGCCATGCTCACAAGGGAGAGAGCTAGTAGGACTTGTTGACTGCTTCTAGGCCGCTGAGTGAGTGAGCGAGTGTGAGTGGGACCAGTGTCCCACTGACCTTTGCAGGCCTAGAGGGCAGCACCTGAGTGCTGCAAAATATGAACTAAGCTGGCAGACAGCATAGGCTGTCTGTGCAGACAGTACAGGCTGTCTACAACTGTGGGATGACCCCTGTGTCCATGCTCCCTCTCCATAGGATGGTAAAAGCTCGTGATAGGGGCTACTTGCAGTTCTTGATGGACATGGAGTTCCATGAGTCTGGACCTGGGGCAGAATGTATGGGCATGTCATTTATCGCCTGTTCGAAGTCATTTGGCGTCAGGATAATATCAGATAGGCTTGTGTTAACCAGATTCTGTGGCTCTCACATAAAAAAATAATTTTGATCTTCGACTCTCAGTCTGGTTAATGGGTTGCTGAAAACTGAGTCATATTGGGACTTGAGTAGCTCACTCATTTCCTTGCTGTCATCTGTTTAGGACCCATCTTGTTTAAGTAGGGGCCCAATACTGGATGTTGTTCTCAATTTTGATTTGGCATAAGAAAAGAAATACTTTGGGTTTCTTTCGATTTCATTTA
>NW_027196024.1:30000-114227 GCF_038502225.1 Cherax quadricarinatus | reverse complement strand
TGCTTGTTCCTGTGTGTTTGTGTGTATGTGTATATGTGTGTGTGTGTGTGTGTGTGTGTGTGTGTGTGTGTGTATGTGTGTGTGTGTGTGTGTATGTGTGTGTGTGTGTATGTGCGTGTGTGTGTGTGTACTCACCTATTTGTACTCACCTATTTGTGGTTGCAGGGGTCGAGTCACAGCTCCTGGCCCCGCCTCTTCGCTGATTGCTACTAGGTCCTCTCTCTCCCTGCCCCATGAGCTCTATCATACCTCGCCTTAAAACTATGTATGGTTCCTGCCTCCACCACATCACTTTCTAGGCTATTCCACGGCCTGACTACTCTATGACTGAAGAAATACTTCCTAACATCCCTTTGATTCATCTGAGTCTTCAACTTCCAATTGTGACCTCTTGTGTCTGTGTCCCATCTCTGGAACATCCCGTCTTTGTCCACCTCGTCTATTCCGCGCAGTATTTTATATGTCGTTATCATGTCTCCCCTGACCCTCCTGGCCTCCAGTGTCGTCAGGCCGATTTCCCTCAACCTTTCTTCATAGGACAATCCCCGTAGCTCTGGGACTAGTCTTGTTGCAAACCTTTGCACTTTCTCTAATTTCTTGACGTGCTTGACTAGGTGTGGATTCCAAACTGGTGCTGCATACTCCAGTATGGGCCTGACGTAGATGGTGTACAGAGTCTTAAACGAATCCTTACTGAGGTATCGGAACGCTATCCGTAGGTTTGCCAGGCGCCCGTATGCTGCAGCAGTTATCTGATTGATGTGCGCCTCAGGAGATATGCTCGGTGTTATACTCACCCCCAGATCTTTTTCCTTTAGTGAGGTTTGCAGTCTTTGGCCATCTAAACTATATTGTGTCTGCGGTCTTCTTTGCCCTTCCCCAATCTTCATGACTTTGCATTTGGCAGGGTTAAATTCAAGGAGCCAGTTGCTGGACCAGGCTTGTAGCCTGTCCAGATCTCTTTGTAGTCCTGCCTGATCCTCGTCCGATTCGATTCTTCTCATTAACTTCACATCGTCTGCAAACAAGGACACTTCTGAGTCTATCCCTTCCGTTATGTCGTTCACGTATACCAAGAACAGCACAGGTCCTAGGACTGACCCCTGTGGAACCCCGCTTGTCACAGGCGCCCACTCTGACACCTCGTCGCGTACCATGACTCGTTGTTTCCTCCCTGTCAGATATTCTCTGATCCATTGCAGTGCCTTTCCTGTTATGTGTGCCTGGTCCTCTAGCTTTTGCAGTAACCTCTTGTGAGGAACTGTGTCGAAAGCCTTCTTGCAGTCCAAAAATACGCAGTCGATCCACCCCTCTCTCTCTTGTCTTACTTCTGTCACCTTGTCATAAAACTCTAGTAGGTTTGTGACACAGGATTTTCCTTCCCTGAAACCGTGCTGGTTGTCAATTATACACTTGTTTCTTTCCAGGTGCCCCACCACTCTCCTCCTGATGATCTTCTCCATGACCTTGCATACTATACACGTTAGAGATACAGGTCTGTAGTTTAGTGCCTCATGTCTGTCTCCCTTTTTAAAAATTGGGACTACATTTGCCATTTTCCATACCTCAGGGAGTTGCCCAGTTTCAAATGATGTGTTGAAGATCTTTGTTAATGGCTCACACAATATCTCTGCTCCCTCTTTAAGGACCCATGGAGAGATGTTGTCTGGTCCCACCGCCTTTGAGGTGTCAAGTTCGCATAGCAGCTTCTTCACCTCCTGTGTGTGTGTGTGTGTGTGTATGTGTGTGTGTGTGTGTGTGTGTGTGTGTGTGTGTGTGTGTGTGTGTGTGTGTGTGTGTGTGTGCGTATGTGTGTTGTGCGTAAGTCGTGTTCTTGTAGTGTGTGTCGTACATGGATGTATAGTGTGTATGTGTGTGTATTTAGTGCATGTGAGTGCCTATGTATTGTGTGTGCATGTATAGTGTATGTGTACTCGAGTGAGTGTGTGATTATGTGTGTTTATCCACGCATCCGTTTGTGTGTGTATGTGTGGTGGGGTGGGGAGGGGGATGAGTGTGTGTATGTGTTCCTCCTCACACACTCTACCACTTTCCTCTGATTATATTCTCCATTACCTTACACAGCATGCATGTCACTGATACTGATAGCATTATACCGCTTCATGCCTTTCTTCATGCATATTGGGATTACATTCCCCGTCTTCCACATCACTGGTAACTGTCCTGTTTCCATTGACTTATTGTAGATTGTAGCTAGTGGTCCAGGCAGTACTTCTGCTTCCTATTCCAGAATTTATGATGTAACTTTGTCGGGTCCCAACGCGTGTGACGCATCCTGCTGAGTATCCCTTTCCTCTCTGCCTCTGTGTCAACTGGGAACTTGTCTGCAACTGGTTTGGTCACCTCGCAAATTTCCTTGCGATTTCTTGTCAGATCTCCTTCCTTATTCAGTCCTGTTATCTGGCCATTCCTTACCGTGTTTCTTCTAGTGTAGGTGTGAAGCAGCTCCAGTTTTGACTTGGCTTTCGCTTCTACGTCATTTACAGATTAATCGCTCAGATTCGAATCTTCTCATCCTTGAATACTTGTTTCTGGCTCTTCTGTTCCTATGTATGTTTTCTTTTTTCATTTAATTTCTGTAGTTTTCCCATACTCTTGTACTTTAGGTTGTTCATCTCAGCATCTTTGTTTAAACTTTAATGGAGCTCTCTTTCCTGTCAATATTTTTCTCATCTTAATCTTAAACGTATGTTCTTTCCTTGTCGTAGCTGTTACTGGGTTCACTTTCTGCTGTTTTCGAGAGCTTGATCATTCGAGAGCTTGGTCACAGACCGGGCCGCGGGGGTGTTGACCCCCGGAACTCTCTCCAGGTAAACTCCAGGTAATTACTTCTCTTAAAGCTATGTATATGGATGCTGCCTCTACTACTCCACTGCTCAGGTCGTTCCACTTCCGCTGTGCCCTAATGTTTCAGTTTCCCGCCACTCGAACGATCTGTCCCTGTCCACACTATCAGTTCCTCTCAGTATTTTGAACGTTATCATAGTGCTCTGGTGATGGAGCTGGTGCTTCATCTCCTGTTTATGAGTAAAGTGGGTAATCAGAGCTTATTTCTAGGGTAGAATTGAAAATGGGTTGAGAAAATATTTTTGCTAGTGGGTTTGGGTTTGAGCAAGACCTGCCTAGTATGGACCAGTAGGCTGCTGCCGTGATCCTTCTTTATGCTTTTATATCGCCCTAGTGAGTACACTTGTGTGTACAATTGTGTGTACTCACCTATTTGTACTAACCTATTTGCGGTTGAAGGGTTCGAGTCTTAGCTCTGGCCCCGCCTCTTCACTGGTTGCTACTGGGTCCTCTCTCTCCCTGCTCCATGAGCTTTATCAAACCTCATCTTAAAACTATGTATGGTTCCTGCCTCCACTACGTCATTTTCTAGGCTATTCCACTGCCTGACAACTCTATGACTGAAGAAATACTTCCTAACATCCCTTTGACTCATCTGACTCTTCAACTTCCAATCGTGACCTCTTGTTTCTGTGTCCCCTCCCTGTAACATCTTGTCTTTGTCCGCCTTGTCTATTCTGCGCAGAATTTTATATGTCGTTATCATGTCTCCCCTGACCCTCCTGTCCTCCAGTGTCGTCAGGCCGACTTCCCTTAACTTTTCTTCATAGGACATTCCCTTTAGCTCTGGAACTAACCTTGTCTCAAACCTTTGCAAACCTTTGTGTGTGTGTGTGTGTGTGTGTGTGTGTGTGTGTGTGTGTGTGTGTACTCACCTAGTTGAGGTTGCGGGGGTCGAGTCCGAGCTCCTGGCCCCGCCTCTTCACTGATCGCTACTAGGTCACTCTCCCTGAACAGTGAGCTTTATCATACCTCTGCTTAAACCTACGTATGGATCCTGCCTCCACTACATCGCTTCCCAAACTATTCCACTTACTGACTACTCTGTGGCTGAAGAAATACTTCCTAACATCCCTGTGATTCATCTGTGTCTTCAACTTCCAACTGTGTCCCCTTGTTACTGTGTCCAATCTCTGGAACATCCTGTCTTTGTCCACCTTGTCAATTCCTCTCAGTATTTTGTATGTCGTTATCATGTCCCCCCTATCTCTCCTGTCCTCCAGTGTCGTCAGGTTGATTTCCCTTAACCTCTCCTCGTAGGACATACCTCTTAGCTCTGGGACTAGTCTTGTTGCAAACCTTTGCACTTTCTCTAGTTTCTTTACGTGCTTGGCTAGGTGTGGGTTCCAAACTGGTGCCGCATACTCCAATATGGGCCTAACGTACACGGTGTACAGGGTCCTGAACGATTCCTTATTAAGATGTCGGAATGCTGTTCTGAAGTTTGCTAGGCGCCCATATGCTGCAGCAGTTATTTGATTGATGTGCGCTTCAGGAGATGTGCCTGGTGTTACATTCACCCCAAGATCTTTTTCCTTGAGTGAGGTCTGTAGTCTCTGGCCCCCTAGACTGTACTCCGTCTGCGGTCTTCTTTGCCCTTCCCCAATCTTCATGACTTTGCACTTGGTGGGATTGAACTCCAGGAGCCAATTGCTGGACCAGGTCTGCAGCCTGTCCAGATCCCTTTGTAGTTCTGCCTGGTCTTCGATCGAGTGAATTCTTCTCATCAACTTCACGTCATCTGCAAACAGGGACACCTCAGAGTCTATTCCTTCCGTCATGTCGTTCACAAATACCAGAAACAGCACTGGTCCTAGGACTGACCCCTGTGGGACCCCGCTGGTCACAGGTGCCCACTCTGACACCTCGCCACGTACCATGACTCGCTGCTGTCCTCCCGACAAGTATTCCCTGATCCATTGTAGTGCCTTCCCTGTTATCCCTGCTTGGTCCTCCAGTTTTTGCACCAATCTCTTGTGTGGAACTGTGTCAAACGCCTTCTTGCAGTCCAAGAATATGCAATCCACCCACCCCTCTCTCTCTTGTCTTACTGCTGTCACCATGTCATAGAACTCCAGTAGGTTTGTGACACAGGATTTCCCGTCCCTGAAACCATGTTGGCTGCTGTTTATGAGATCATTCCTTTCTAGGTGTTCCACCACTCTTCTCCTGATAATCTTCTCCATGATTTTGCATACTATGCATGTCAGTGACACTGGTCTGTAGTTTAATGCTTCATGTCTGTCTCCTTTTTTAAAGATTGGGACTACATTTGCTGTCTTCCATGCCTCAGGCAATCTCCCTGTTTCGATAGATGTATTGAATATTGTTGTTAGGGGTACACATAGCGCCTCTGCTCCCTCTCTCAATACCCATGGGGAGAGGTTATCTGGCCCCATTGCCTTTGAGGTATCTAGCTCACTCAGAAGCCTCTTCACTTCTTCCTCGGTTGTGTGCACTGTGTCCAGCACATGGTGGTGTGTCCCACCTCTCCGTCTTTCTGGAGCCCCTTCTGTCTCCTCTGTGAACACTTCTTTGAATCTCTTGTTGAGTTCCTCACATACTTCACGGTCATTTCTTGTTGTCTCTCCTCCTTCCTTCCTTAGCCTGATTACCTGGTCCTTGACTGTTGTTTTCCTCCTGATGTGGCTGTACAACAGTTTCGGGTCAGATTTGGCTTTCGCTGCTATGTCATTTTCATATTGTCTTTGGGCCTCCCTTCTTATCTGTGCATATTCGTTTCTGGCTATACGACTGCTCTCCTTATTCTCCTGGGTCCTTTGCCTTCTATATTTCTTTCATTCCCTAGCACACTTGGTTTTTGCCTCCCTGCACCTTTGGGTACACCATGGGCTCATCCTGGCTTTTTCATTATTCCTGTTACCCTTGGGTACAAACCTCTCCTCAGCCTCCTTGCATTTTGTTGCTACATATTCCATCATCTCATTAACTGGCTTCCCTGCCAGTTCCCTGTCCCACTGAACTCCGTTCAGGAAGTACCTCATTCCTGTGTAGTCCCCTTTCTTGTAGTTTGGCTTCATTCGTCCTGGCCTTCCTGCTTCTCCCTCCACTTGTAGCTCTACTGTGTATTCGAAGCTTAAAACCACATGGTCACTGGCCCCAAGGGGTCTTTCATATGTGATGTCCTCGATATCTGCACTACTCAAGGTGAATACTAAGTCTAGCTTTGCTGGTTCACCCTCTCCTCTCTCTCTTGTAGTGTCCCTTACGTGTTGGTACATGAAGTTTTCCAGTACCACCTCCATCATCTTAGCCCTCCATATATCTTGGCCCCCATGCTGGTCCAAGTTCTCCCAATCGATCTCCTTGTGGTTAAAGTCACCCATGATCAGGAGCTTTGCCCTGCATGCATGAGCTCTTCTGGGCACTCTAGCCAGTGTGTCAACCATCGCTCTATTGCTCTCGTCGTACTCTTGCCTTGGCCTCCTGCTGTTCTGTGGTGGGTTATACATCACTGATATTACCACCTTGGGACCTCCAGAGTGAAGCGTTCCCGCTATGTAATCACTTTCTTCTCCGCTGTCTCCTCTCTCCAGCTCGTCAAAATTCCAGCGATTTTTGATCAGCAATGCCACTTCTCCACCCCCCCTGTTCCCTCTGTCTTTCCTCAGGATTTGGTATCCCATTGGAAAGATGGCATCTGTTATCATACCTGTAAGCTTGGTTTCTGTGAGAGCTATGATGTCCGGTGATGCCTCTTTGACTCTTTCATTCCACTCCTCCCACTTATTTGTTATACCATCAGCGTTTGTGTACCATACCTTCAGTTTCCTTTCCAACACTGTGGTTTGGGGGGCCTGTGAGGGTGGGAGACCTGGTGGCATACTGTGGGATTCTATAGCTCGGTGTTGGGTGGAGGCTGTGGGGTATGGATTGTAGTGTGTGTTGGGATGGTGTGATAGGTTGTATGGTTCTGAGAATAGTTGTGTGTGTGCTTGCCCTTGCTGTTCTGTTCTGCTCTGACTGACCTCTGCTGGTTCCATCCTTGTCTCTTTTCCTAGCTCCTTTCGCTTTTTTGTCCTCTCCCTCAGCTGCTGTCGTTCTGATTGTGTTTTGTCTCTGTCTAGGAACACCCTCTTGTACTCTTCCGAGTATTTCAATCGTGGTTTCTCTTGGAGGATCCTGTTCCGCACTGTTTCCGTCCTGAGAATCAGCTTGATTGTTCGGTTTCTCCCCTTCGAGTACCCCCCTATTCTCTGAAAATTTACAATCTCGTTCATCTCTTCACCTATTTCCTTGATGATTTTCTCAATCTCCTTACTTTCTTCCTGCTGCCTTTCAGTGTGTGTCCTTTCCTCTCTCTCCTGAAGCCCATGGATAAACACTGATTTTGCCCTTTCCTTCTCCCATTGCCTCACCCTATGTGACTCTGGATCCTGCCTGTATGTGGTCAGTTTCTCCCTTGATTTTTCCAGTGGCTCTTGATAGCATGGTTGTGCCTCAGCATTCGACCTATCACCCTCTCCGTCTGCAACGAGCTGTTCTTCCCTTTTACTCCTTGGCTCTTTTTGGCAGGTTGTTATGACCTTAGCATAATTCATAATTCCTTCCTTCCTGTTCGGCCTCGCAGCTTCATATGCTGTGTCTTCTCTGGTCACTGCCCCTGTAACTCGCTGTAACTCGCTCTGTACTCACCTAATTGTACTCACCTAATTGTGGTTGCAGGGGTCGAGACTCAGCTCCTGGCCCCGCCTCTTCACTGATCGCTACTGGATCCTCTCTCTCTCTGCTTCCTGAGCTTTGTCATACCTCTTCTTAAAACTATGTATGGTTCCTGCCTCCACTACTTCACTTGCTAGGCTATTCCACTTGCTGACAACTCTATGACTGAAGAAATACTTCCTAACGTCCCTATGACTCGTCTGAGTCTTCAGCTTCCAGTTGTGACCCCTTGTCCCTGTGTCCCCTCTCTGGAACATCCTATCTCTGTCCACCTTGTCTATTCCCTGCAGTATCTTGTATGTCGTTATCATGTCTCCCCTGACCCTTCTGTCCTCCAGTGTCGTCAGTCCGATTTCCCTTAACCTTTCCTCGTACGACATTCCCTTGAGCTCTGGAACTAGCCTTGTTGCAAACCTTTGTACTTTCTCTAACTTCTTGACGTGCTTGACCAGGTGTGGGTTCCAGACTGGTGCTGCATACTCCAGTATGGGTCTAACATACACAGTGTACAGTGTCTTGAACGATTCCTTATTAAGGTATCGGAACGCTATTCTCAGGTTTGCCAGGCGCCCGTATGCTGCAGCGGTTATTTGGTTGATGTGTGCCTCCGGTGATGTGCTCGGTGTTATGGTCACCCCAAGGTCTTTCTCCCTGAGTGAGGTCTGTAGTCTTTGTCTACCTAGCCTATATTCTGTCTGCGGTCTTCTTTGCCCCTCCCCAATCTTCATGACTTTGCATTTGGCTGGATTGAATTCGAGGAGCCAGTTACTGGACCACATGTCCAGCCTCTCCAGGTCTCTTTGCAGTCCTGCCTCATCCTCGTCCGATTTAATTCTTCTCATCAACTTCACGTCATCTGCGAACAGGGACACTTCAGAGTCTATTCCTTCCATCATGTCGTTCACATATATCAAAAATAGCACTGGTCCTAGAACTGACCCCTGTGGGACCCCGCTCGTAACAGGCGCCCACTGTGATACCTCTTCACGTACCATGACTCGTTGCTGCCTCCCTGTCAGGTATTCCCTTATCCATTGCAGTGCCCTTCCTTTTACGTGTGCCTGATCCTCCAGCTTCTGCACTAATCTCTTGTCGGGAACTGTGTCAAAGGCCTTCCTGCAGTCTAGGAAAACGCAATCTACCCAACCCTCTCTCTCGTGTCTTACTTCTGTTACCTTGTCATAAAACTCCAGGAGGTTTGTGATACAAGATTTGCCTTCCATGAACCCATGCTGGTTTTCATTTATAATCTTGTTCCTTTCCAAGTGTTCGACCACTCTCCTCCTGATAATCTTCTCCATGACTTTGCACACAATACATGTCAGTGACACAGGTCTGTAGTTTAGTGCCTCGTTTCTGTTTCCTTTCTTAAATATGGGGACTACATTAGCTGTCTTCCATTTCTCAGGTAGTTGCCCAGTTTCAAGGGATGTGTTGAAGATTGTGGTTAGAGGCACACACAGCATCTCTGCTCCTTCTCTAAGGACCCATGGGGAGATGTTGTCCGGTCCCATCGCCTTTGAGGTGTCAAGGTCACTTAAGAGCTTCTTCACCTCCTCCTCAGTTGTTCGTATGTCATCCAACACTTGTTGGTATATTCCCTCTTGATGTTCCCTTCTGTGCTGTCTTCCCACAGCCCTTCCTGTCTCTACTGTAAAAACTTCCTTAAATCTCCTGTTCAGCTCCTCACATACCTCCTGATCATTTCTTGTGAGTTCTCCACCTTCTGTCCTTAATCTGATCACCTGGTCTTTGACTGTTGTCTTCCTCCTGATGTGGCTATACAACAGTTTCGGGTCAGTCTTGATTCTCGATGCTATGTCATTTTCATACTGTCGCTGGGCCTCCCTCCTTACCTGTGCGTACTCGTTCCTGGCTCTGCGACTGATCTCCCTATTTTCGTGTGTTCTCTGCCTTCTGTACTTTTTCCATTCTCTATTGCACTTTGTTTTTGCCTCCTTACACCGTCGGGTAAACCAGGGGCTTGTTCTGGTCTTCCCGTTGTTACTGTTGCCCTTGGGAATGAACCTTTCCACTGCCTCCTTGCATTTTGTTGCTACATATTCCATCATTTCATTTACTGGCTTTCCTGCCAGTTCTCTGTCCCACTGGACCTCCCGCAGGAAGTTCTTCAACCCTATGTAGTCCCCTCTTTTATAGTCAGGCTTTTCCCATTCTACTCCTGTTATTCTCTCCACTTGCAGCTCTACTATGTATTCAAAGCACAGAACCACGTGGTCGCTAGCTCCTAGGGGACTCTCATACTTGATGTCCTCAATGTCTGAGCTGCCCAGGGTGAACACAAGGTCCAATCTTGCTGGTTCATCCTCCCCTCTCACTCTGGTAGTGTCCTTAACATGTTGGTGCATGAGGTTTTCCAGCACCACGTCCAACATCCTGGCTCTCCATGTTTCGGGACCCCCATGTGGCTCCAGGTTTTCCCAGTCAATCTCCCTGTGGTTGAAATCCCCCATAACCAGCAACTTTGCTCTGCTGGAGTGAGCTCTTCTTGCCACCTCAGCAAGTGTGTCCACCATTGCTCTGTTGCTCTCTTCATATTCCTCTCTTGGCCTCCTGCAGTTCTGTGGTGGATTATACATCACTGCAATGACCACTTTGTGTTCCCCAGACTGAAGTGTACCTGCTATGTAGTCTCTTTCTCCTGTCTCATCTATTCCTTCCATTTTCTCGAATTTCCATCTGTTTTTTACGAGCAGAGCAACCCCACCTTCTCCCCTACCCCTTCTATCTTTCCTCATGATCTGGTATCCTGGTGGGAAGATTGCATCTGTTATTGTCTCCATGAGTTTTGTTTCTGTAACTGCTATGATGTCTGGGGACTTCTCATTGATTCTTTCTTGCCATTCCTCATGTTTATTCGTTAATCCATCTGCATTTGTGTACCAAACCTTCAACTTCTGTTCTAATACTGTAACTGTGGTGCGGGGGGTGGAAACAGAGGGATCGGTGTGTGATGGTTGGTTTGGAATGTTCAGTTGCCTTGGGGGTGTCGTGGCTGGAGTCCTTCTGCAGGTGTTTCTGGGGGGTGCGCTTGTCCTTCCATTTGATCCTGGGTTATTCTGCTCTCCTTTTTCATTTCCTCCCATTTCTCCTTTCGTTTTTGAACTCTCTCTTTCATTGTCTTCCTTTCGTCCTGTGTTCTGTCTCGGTCGAGGTACACACTCCGGAACTCCTGCTTGCCTCTCAGCCGTGCTTTCTCCTGCAGGATCATGGTTCGGGTTGATTCTGCCTTGAAAATTACTTTGAGAGGGCGATTCCTTTTCTTTGTGAACCACCCAATTCTCCGAAAATTTGCCACCTGGGTCATGTCCCCCTCGCCTATCACCTTCATGATGTCTTCAATCGCTTTTTTCTCCTCCTGCTTTCTTTCATCATAAGTTTCCCCTTTAGCTTCGTCTAGCCCATAGACAAACACGGATCTCTCCCTTTCCACCTCCCACTGTGACTCCCATTGCATCCTCTGATGTGTTTTAGTTCCTTCCCGTGGAGTGTTCCTTCCTTCAGTCCCTTCCCTCGTTATGGCCCCTATGCTTCTTGGTTTATCCTTCCTGCTCACCTGCTCCTGGCCCCCACAGGTATCTGGTAAGGTCCTTGCACATGTCCTAGTTCCATCAATGTCTTCCAACCTCTCTTTCTGTCCTAGAGTGCTCCCTGTCTTTGTTTTGGCCCCATGTGGGTTTGACAGGACCTCTGCATACAGTTTAGTTTCCATGCTTCCTTCGGACCTGTTGTCTGTGTTCGATGTAGCCATTGCCGATGCTACTTCTGTAATATCTTTGTCTCTGTGCTGTTTCAGATGTCTCAGCTCCTCTTCTAATCTCTCTATCTTGATTTCTGCTGCTGTGGCCTGTTGCTTCCACCTTCTGCATTCTGCTGCTAACCTCTCTTCCATCTTCTTTTCCAGCTCATCTAGTCTCCTTCCCCAGTCTTCCTCCCTTTTTTTGAGCTCTATCTCCCATTCCTCCCTCTCAGATTCGTCCTTGGAGCCCCTTGTCCTCATCCTGGTTAGGGGGAGGGGAATAGATGGTTAGGAGAGGGGATGGATGGTTGTGGGGGAGGGGGAGGATGGTTATTGCAGGGGCAGAGAGAGTTGGGGGAGGGAGTTAGATGGTTTGGGGGAGAGAGGGGATGGATGGTTATGGGGGAGGGGGAGGATGGTTATTGGAGGGAGGGAGGTTGTTGGGCGGGGGTTAGACGGTTTGGGGAGGGGTTAGGTGGTTTGGGGGAGGGGTCGGTGGCTAAGGTGAGGTGGTTAGGGAAGGGGTGTTACGTGTTTGTGTCAAGTGTTTGTGTCAAGTGGCGGAGGGTGTGTGTGTGTGTGTGTGTGTGTGTGTGTGTGTGTGTGTGTGTGTGTGTGTGTGTGCGTGTGTGTGTGTGTGTGTGTGAATGTGTGTGTGTGTGTGTGTGTGTGTGTGTGTGTGTGTGTGTGTGTGTGTGTGTGTTTGTATGTGTATGTGTGTGTGTGTGTGTGTGTGTGTATGTGTATTCAATTGTGGTTGCAGGAGTCGAGTCATAGCTCCTAGTCCCGCCTCACCCAGCCCCGTGTGTGTGTGTGTGTGTGTGTGTGTGTGTGTGTGTGCGCGCGCGCGCGTGTAGAGTGTATGTAGTGTGTGTGTGTGTGTGTGTGTAATGTGTGTGTGTAATGTGTGTGTGTAATGTGTGTGTGTAATGTGTGTGTGTGTAATGTGTGTGTGTGTAATGTGTGTGTGTGCAGTGCGTGTATAGTGTGTGTGTGTGTAGTTCGTGTGTCGTGCGTGTGTCGTGCGTCACAGAGTTAATCCACTTACAGTGTCCAGCACACGAGAGAAACCAATTTGCAGGAGCCTGGAAAAAGGATTTATAGCATTACTCGAATACATATATATATATTTTTTTAAAAGTCTCTGCTCTTTCTGATATTGATCTTCTCGTGAAATCATCCAGCTTTAACTCAGCAGCTGCTGAGATTAAGGATTCCCTGCCGGTGAACAATGTTATGGTCCGTACTGTGTCACCTTTCAGGAAAGGCTATCTGTTTTTACAGCGTAAATTTTTTTATTGTACACTGAAGAAACATGGCTTCCCTCCCTCACATTCTTTGGGGGTGTTTAGATTAGATTTTTAGATTTTTACCTCCGAAGCGGC
Organism: Cherax quadricarinatus; assembly: GCF_038502225.1. Taxonomy (NCBI): domain Eukaryota; kingdom Metazoa; phylum Arthropoda; class Malacostraca; order Decapoda; family Parastacidae; genus Cherax; species Cherax quadricarinatus. The sequence continues at coordinate 101,531 of NW_027196024.1, read as the reverse complement.
TGGCTTATTGTGCATTTTGTGTAGGGTAGAAGCTGGTTTATTTTACACCAAATATCCATTTTGTAGAGTGCAGAGGCAAGACTGTTGTGTCTCCAATACGTGTCTTCAGGACAGTAGTGTCTAGATTAAAGTGCGCATCATAATCACCCTGTGGAGAGTACCAACTACTTTTATAAACACCCCAAAATTCACTCTGTGAGTGGAAGCATCTAGTTTATTGTGCGTCCCATATCCATCTTATAGACAGCTGTGCTGGAGAATATAAAGTACAAGTCTCCGAGGCCATAAATATACTAACAGTAGAACATTTATGTATATATTATTTATAATTTGCCACATTTTTATCTTAATTTTAGAGTGTTTTCATTGTTCTTCCTCACTTTTGTATCCACAGTTGCATTCCACGAAAGGAAAACGCTAGTGCTTTCTTCATGAATCTTCAATAATTGCTGAAAATTGTAATAAACATTGCTATAAGAAGGAATCCAACTTATAAATGTAGACTGAAACAATTATATGATCAACATAAAAGTTATCGTTCCTTAAATGTTTATCGTTCCTTGCTCATCGCTTCCTTGGAGTGAGTCGTGGTCAGCGTCTTCAAGTGACTATCCTTCACTCAAGGAAATGTAATGATTACCTGAGTGGGTGAAAAGAGGAACTGGAGAGGAGTTCAAAGATGAGGTTCCTGGTATTGCCTTTTACACGTAAAAGCAAGGCGAAAAGAAATGACCCCGTTTACGTTAAAAATATTCGTTATGTTTGCCTCAAGAGGAAGGAACTGCATGTGGAGTTGGCTTACAAGTTGCGGCGTGAGGAAGAGTGGTAATAGCTGCAGAGGGTGTGTTCCAGCACTCACTTCACACAAGCTGGACCGTGAGGGAGATCACGAAGAACTGCAGAGTGGAGTGTGTTGCAGCAATCACCTCACACAAGCTGGAGTGTGTGTGTGCGTATACACACACACACAATGTATACACACACACACACACACACACACACACACTCAGGTAAATGGATGCTCCACCTACTCAGAAGCCCGAGGCACCACTAAGGCATAGCGCAACCTGCTCCTCTTTGGCAACGTCTGTCAAGAAGTTCCTGTAAGAGGCGGCAAATCGTCCAGCACATCAGTCATCACAACAGTACACATCTACCCAAGAAAAGATAATTGTTTCTCTCTGCCCAATCATCCCAGGAATCGCTGAAGAAGACCCAAGACAAATTCCATTGAAAGCGAGAATATTTGTGCAGAGATTAGCCAAAAAAAAAAAAAAAAAAAAAAAGAACAAAAGAAAGAAATGAAGGCAATTCAGTGGGAGCAATCAGAATAATCACAAGTGGCGAGACAATTGCTTCCAGAAATGAGGTCACAGTTCAAGAACTAACTGGCAAGCACCCCAACCATAGAGACCAGTGTCACCAACAACCCTGATGATGATCCTATCGCTGGACCATTAATTTTGTCAAAATCAGATGTTTATAAAGCTACTGTATCATTTACAGCAGGATCTGCATGGGGGTTACAGTGGAATACGGCCACAACACATCAAAGAGATTGTAAATTCAGTGCTTGGCAGAGCTGCATCAGTTCTCCTTACAGAGTTAATAACCTTCGTCAACATCTGTCTGGCGTGGCGGATTCCTGAAGAAATTTAACCTTTTTTTCGAAGCCTCATTATATGCTTTGAAAAACGAGGATGAGGTAATCAGGCCCATCTCTGTTAACAACACTCGTCGCAGTTGTGTTGTTAAAGCAGCAGTGAGAAACATTCGCGGAGAAGCCGCCAGTTTGCTTCAGCTAAACCAACTGGGCTTTGGGATTTCTTAAGGCAGTGAAGCGGCAGCTCATGGAGCAAAAGCTTACATCAGGGATTTACCATAAGACAAGGCTTTAGTGAAACTAGAATTCAAGAATGCGTTTATCCTGGTGAAAGAGATGGAATTTTAATAGAATAAGTGATCTGGATGCCAATGACGCCCCTGTATCTCTTCATAAGGTATCTAACTCTGCTTGGACTAACCTATTTCTTGAGGTGTGCCCTTTTTTTCAACAGCCCAACACTTAGGCACTGCGTGCTTTTAGGAAGGCACTGAATCTGTCACTCTAAGATCACCAATGGGATCAAGCTACTCTTCCAGTGCGACTGGGAGGTATAGGGGTGCGCAAAGCAATGAAGGTAACATTACTTGCATTTCTGTTCTCGTGCATTGCATCACGAGAAGTAGTTGAAGAGATTGTCCCTGAACGCTTTAGGAGCTCACGACGCACAGTCTTGCAAATCTTCCAGCAGACCAGATTCACCCAGAGAGCAACCGCAATGGGACAAACCGATCGTGGAGAATTTCGCCCCGACAATACTCAACAATGCCTCAGGAAAGGGGACAACTCGTTTTCTAGCTGTGAAGGCACTACATTCAGGAGAGTTTGTTTTAACCGTCCCTAATTCCGCTTGGGTACTCGCCTCGACCCACAGGTCATTCGGATTGGTGTAGTTCTTCGCCTAGGCGCCTCACGCTCACCCAACACAAGTGCAGAGCATTTAGCCGTCCAATTTGGAATGCATGGTCTCGTCTGTTATACTTAGAATGGGAAGTATGCAAGACATGAAGAGGTCAATGACATCATGAAGGGAAGTCTCTCCACAGCCCTTTGTGCAGCAGAACGGGAGCCTCAGTTACTGAGTGTCCATATAGAGTTATTATGTTAGCCTGAGAAGACGATAACGACATTGATTCATAGGTGTAGTCCCAAGCTATCTTATCTCTGAATCTACGTTGGCCGACTGCTACTAAATTCTCTGAAGCTGAAAGAGTGGTGCCGCCAATTTCAGGAAGACCCAGATGATGAACAAGTACAGTGCGTTGCCACCATCCAGTACGGAAGAAGATCCTCCATGCATATGACAAGTGTGCTCTTAGATTTCTTAAAGACTTAGATGACCAACTCATCACGAAAACCAATGGCCCCGGAACAACCAGCTTCCTTTTTCAGAGACTCAGTGTTGCGATCTCTAGAGGCAATGCATGCAGCATTCATGGTGCACGACCCGCCACCGAGGAGCTGGATAAAGTATTTACAATGTAAGCTCTGAGTATTTATAATGTAAGCTTCTTTAGCATTGTATCTTTTTTTAATATACATTATTTGCAAATAAAGTTCACAAACACAGCATATAATGGGTGGTAGGTGAAGACAACTCAATGGAGCTACGTGAGATTTCAGTGCGGTACGTTTACTTTCTTCTCTCAAGCTACAGGTTCCCAGTCAATTTCAAAGGTGAATAGACTATATATATATATATATATATATATATATATATATATATATATATATATATATATATATATATATATATATATATATATATATATATATATATGCAGTTATATAACTAAAGTGAAAAATAATGGTATTCCAAGGGCTTTCGTGGTTTCTCACATTATCAAAGAACAGTGATAGTAATAAGACAACAGAAAATTTACGGGGTTAAGATATAGCCTCTCGTGTGACTTCTTATGTGACATTCCTCACTGAGCATGGGAATTCCTCCCTAGTGTTGTAGTTTTTACTCGGTTTAAATCTCAAGTAAAATTTAAGAGTGACATTCAGGCAAGGGTGATGTTTGTCAATACAATTTATAATCTTCACATATTCTACTAATTATAGATTACAATGCATTCATACTGCAATCAGTTATATATATATATATATATATATATATATATATATATATATATATATATATATATATATATATATATATATATATATATATATATATATGGGAAGTGGAATATTCAAACGGCTTCAGGAAGAAATCCGAATATTCTTCCTTGAAGCCTTTTTATCCACTTCTCCGAGGCTATGGGTCTCACAATTTACACCAGAGGTGGACCCCGGTTCCCAACTCCAGCCTTGGCACACGTCTCGACCCACAGACCATCCGCATCGGTGTTGCCCTTCGACTTGCCGCCCCTATTCTCGCCGAACACAGGTGTATTTGTGGCAGTGAAGCAGCAGACCGATTCGGGTACCATGGTCTTGTGTGCCGTAAATCCGAGGGAAAGAATGCAAGACATGAGGAGGTTAATAACATTATCAAGAGGAGCCTCACAACAGCTGGATGCCCAGCAGTAAGGGAGCCACCCCAACTATGCAGATCTGATGGCAGCCAGAAGCGTCCAGATGGTATCACCCTTCAAGCCTGGACAGATGGGAAGCAGGTGGTGTGGGACTATACATGTGCATCTACCTTGGCTGATACCTATCTCCAATACACCAGGGAAGAAGGAGGGACAGCTGCCAGCTTCAGGGAGTCCCAAAAGTCTAGAAAATATGGAGAACTTGCCCATCATTATATGTTTGTTCCCATAGGCTCAGAGACCCTTGGCTCATGGGGAAAGAGTGCATCTAAATTCCTTAAGGAGCTGGAAAAAATGCTCATCAGGGTAACTAGGGATCCCAGGGCAGCTAGTTTTCTGTTCCAGCGGCTCAGTGCGGCTGTTCAAAGGGGTAATGCCTGCTGTATTTTGGGCACACGCCCCAACTCTGTGGAGCTGGATGAGATTTTCGCCTTATAATCGGTGATAAGAACATAAGAACATAAGAACGAAGGAACACTGCAGAAGGCCTACTGGCCCATGCGAGGCAGGTCCAAGTCTCCTACCGGCTTAAGCCAATGCACCCAACCTAGTCAGGTCAGGTCACATTGACTTAAGGGAGGAACACGGCAACCGACCTGGTAGCACAAGCTATCAGGTCTAACTCACACCCACCCACATCCACTCATGTATTTATCCAACCTATTTTTAAAGCTACACAACGTTCTGGCCTCTATAACGGTACTTGGGAGTTTGTTCCACTCATCCACAACTCTATTACCAAACCAGTACTTTCCTATATCCTTCCTGAATCTGAATTTTTCCAACTTAAAACCATTGCTGCGAGTCCTGTCTAGGCTAGATATTTTCAGCACACTATTTACATCCCCTTTATTTATTCCTGTCTTCCATTTATACACCTCAATCATATCCCCCCTAATTCTACGTCTTTCTAGAGAGTGCAGATTCAGGGCCCTTAGTCTATCCTCATAGGGAAGGTTTCTGATACATGGGATCAACTTTGTCATCCTCCTTTGTACATTTTCCAGAGAATTTATATCCATTCTGTAATAAGGTGACCAAAACTGTGCAGCATAATCTAAATGAGGCCTAACCAAGGATGTATAGAGTTGAAGAACAACCTGAGGACTCCTATTATTTATGCTTCTTGATATGAAGCCAAGGATTCTATTAGCTTTATTGCGAACACTTATGCACTGTTGTCTTGGTTTCAGATTACTGCTAACGAGAACTCCTAAATCTTTTTCGCAATCCGTAATATTAAGATCTACATTATTTAGTTTATATGTGGCATGGTTATTGTCCTGTCCAACATTTAGAACTTTGCATTTGTCTATATTAAACTGCATCTGCCACTTCTCCGACCACTGCATCAGTCTATTCAAATCTTCCTGGAGTGCTCGAATGTCCTCGTCAGAATGAATTCGACGGCCTATTTTGGTGTCATCGGCAAACTTGCCGATGTCGCTCTTTATGCCCTCATCTATGTCGTTTATGTAGATTGTGAACAGCAGGGGGCCCAACACTGACCCCTGTGGAACACCGCTCGTGACACTTCCCCACTCTGATTTCTCCCCATTTATGCAAACTCTCTGCTGCCTATTTGTCAACCATGCCTCTATCCAGGAAAAAATTTCTCCTCCTATTCCATGTGCTTTAATTTTCCTCAATAGTCTCTGATGTGGGACCCTGTCAAAAGCCTTACTGAAGTCCATATACACAATATCATATTCATTACCATGATCTACCTCCTCAAATACCTTAGTGAAAAAAGTTAATAAATTCGTAAGGCAGGAACGCCCCTTTGTAAAACCATGCTGAGATTCGTTGATTAATTTATGCTTTTCAAGGTGGCTACGAACTGCCTCGGCAATTATTGATTCCATAAATTTTCCCACTATGGAGGTTAGGCTTATTGGTCTATAGTTCGAAGCTAAGGACCTGTCACCTGTTTTGAAAATAGGTATCACATTTGCCATTTTCCACTTATCTGGCACCATGCCAGTTTGTAGTGATATGTTGAAAAGATTAGCCAAAGGTGTGCTAAGCTCCTCTTTACATTCCTTTAGAACCCTTGCATACAGTTCATCAGGGCCTGAGAGGAAGTATGTGTTAAAAATTCTACACATTTCCTTATCACTGTCAGTGAGCTGACCCGAGGAACTTTTGAGTGGGCCTATCTTGTCCCTGATCTTACTTCTGTATACCTGAAAGAATCCTTTTGGGTTAGTCTTCGATTCTCTTGCAACTTTAACCTCATAATCTCTTTTTGCTTTTCTAATTCCCTTTTTTATTTCTCTCTTTAACTGAATATATCGATTTCTCAATTGCCCCTCTCCTCTTTTGATTTGCCTATATATGCCTCTCTTTTGACCAATCAGATATTTTAATCTATTGTTCATCCATTTAGGATCATTTTTGTTTGATCTGATTTCCCTATTTGGAACATAATTTGACTGAGCAGCTAGAACTATGCCCTGGAAAGCATCATATCGGCAACCATCACCACCTACCTGACCCTTAGTCAGGTCATTCCAGTTCAGCCCACCTAAGTAATTTTTCAGTCCTATGAAATCAGCCAAGCGAAAGTCAGGGACGGAGACTTGATTGCCATTATTAGGGGAATTCCATGATATATTAAAATTGAGTGATTTGTGATCACTTTCCCCAAGCTCATCATTAACCTCAAGATTATTAATTAGTGTTTCCCTACTGGCAAGAACCAAGTCAAGGAGGTTATTTCCCCTAGTTGGCTCTGTCACAAACTGTTTTAAAAAACAATCCTGGATCGTATCAAGAAAGTCACCTGACTCTAAATTTCCTGTCAAATTGCTCCAGTCAATCTGTCTATAGTTGAAATCTCCCATTAGCACAACATTTTCGTATGTAGATGCCTTACGAATTTCGTCCCATAGAAGTTTACTGCACTCCCTATCAAGATTTGGGGCCCTGTAAATCACACCCAAAATTAGTTTTTCTCGGCCCTCGAGAAGCTGTAACCAAACAGATTCAGTGGCTGACGCTTCTAATTTAATATCTTGTCTAACACAACAATTTAAATTGTCTCTGACATACATCGCTACTCCACCACCTTTCCTGTTGACCCTCTCAGTGTGGAATAATTTATAGCCTTGTATGTGACAACATGTACCGTATATGCCACATTTATATCAACAATGTATCTCTTAAATCTTCTGTACCATATTATGTAATAAAATATTCCTATTAGTAAAAAAAAAAATATTAAAAGATGGGGTGGTAGTGGAAGTGGAATATTCAAACGGCTTTAGGAAGAAATCCAAATATTCTTCCTTGAAGCCTTTTTATCCACTTCTCCGAGGCTATGGGTCCTACTATATATATATATATATATATATATATATATATATATATATATATATATATATATATATATATATATATATATATATATATTAATTTTATTATTATCACACTGGCCGATTCCCACCAAGGCAGGGTGGCCCGAAAAAGAAAAACTTTCACCATCATTCACTCCATCACTGTCTTGCCAGAAGGGTGCTTTACACTACAGTTTTTAAACTGCAACATTAACACCCCTCCTTCAGAGTGCAGGCACTGTACTTCCCATCTCCAGGACTCAAGTCCGGCCTGCCGGTTTCCCTGAATCCCTTCATAAATGTTACTTTGCTCACACTCCAACAGCACGTCAAGTATTAAAAACCATTTGTCTCCATTCACTCCTATCAAACACGCTCACGCATGCCTGCTGGAAGTCCAGGCCCCTCGCACACAAAACCTCCTTTACCCCCTCCCTCCAACCCTTCCTAGGCCGACCCCTACCCCGCCTTCCTTCCACTACAGACTGATACACTCTTGAAGTCATTCTGTTTCGCTCCATTCTCTCTACATGTCCGAACCACCTCAACAACCCTTCCTCAGCCCTCTGGACAACAGTTTTGGTAATCCCGCACCTCCTCCTAACTTCCAAACTACGAATTCTCTGCATTATATTCACACCACACATTGCCCTCAGACATGACATCTCCACTGCCTCCAGCCTTCTCCTCGCTGCAACATTCATCACCCACGCTTCACACCCATATAAGAGCGTTGGTAAAACTATACTCTCATACATTCCCCTCTTTGCCTCCAAGGACAAAGTTCTTTGTCTCCACAGACTCCTAAGTGCACCACTCACTCTTTTTCCCTCATCAATTCTATGATTCACCTCATCCTTCATAGACCCATCCGCTGACACGTCCACTCCCAAATATCTGAACACGTTCACCTCCTCCATACTCTCTCCCTCCAATCTGATATTCAATCTTTCATCATCTAATCTTTTTGTTATCCTCATAACCTTACTCTTTCCTGTATTCACCTTTAATTTTCTTCTTTTGCACACCCTACCAAATTCATCCACCAATCTCTGCAGCTTCTCTTCAGAATCTCCCAAGAGCACAGTGTCATCAGCAAAGAGCAGCTGTGACAACTCCCACTTTGTGTGTAATTCTTTATCTTTTAACTCCACGCCTCTTGCCAAGACCCTCGCATTTACTTCTCTTACAACCCCATCTATAAATATATTAAACAACCACGGTGACATCACACATCCTTGTCTAAGGCCTACTTTTACTGGGAAAAAATTTCCCTCTTTCCTACATACTCTAACTTGAGCCTCACTATCCTCGTAAAAACTCTTCACTGCTTTCAGTAACCTACCTCCTACACCATACACTTGCAACATCTGCCACATTGCCCCCCTATCCACCCTGTCATACGCCTTTTCCAAATCCATAAATGCCACAAAGACCTCTTTAGCCTTATCTAAATACTGTTCACTTATATGTTTCACTGTAAACACCTGGTCCACACACCCCCTACCTTTCCTAAAGCCTCCTTGTTCATCTGCTATCCTATTCTCCGTCTTACTCTTAATTCTTTCAATTATAACTCTACCATACACTTTACCAGGTACACTCAACAGACTTATTATCCCCTTTGCCTTTATACAAAGGAACTATGCATGCTCTCTGCCAATCCCTAGGTACCTTACCCTCTTCCATACATTTATTAAATAATTGCACCAACCACTCCAAAACTATATCCCCACCTGCTTTTAACATTTCTATCTTTATCCCATCAATCCCGGCTGCCTTACCCCCTTTCATTTTACCTACTGCCTCACGAACTTCCCCCACACTCACAACTGGCTCTTCCTCACTCCTACAAGATGTTATTCCTCCTTGCCCTATACACGAAATCACAGCTTCCCTATCTTCATCAACATTTAACAATTCCTCAAAATATTCCTTCCATCTTCCCAATACCTCTAACTCTCCATTTAATAACTCTCCTCTCCTATTTTTAACTGACAAATCCATTTGTTCTCTAGGCTTTCTTAACTTGTTAATCTCACTCCAAAACTTTTTCTTATTTTCAACAAAATTTGTTGATAACATCTCACCCACTCTCTCATTTGCTCTCTTTTTACATTGCTTCACCATATACATATATATATATACATATATATATATATGTATATATATATATATATGTATATATATATATATATATACCCATAGCCTCGGAGAAGTGGATAAAATGGCTTCAAGGAAGAATATTTGGATATATATGATGATTCTTACAACAAATAAATATTTCAAAGCATCAAATTTTAGAGGCCAAAACAACAACCTTTAATTTATAAACCATAATTCAGCAGACTAATTCAGTACATCTCACAGCACATAAATCTAGTTATAATTATCATAATTTCTTAAGTATTCTTAAATTTTTTATCAGTTTACCTTCACTCTGTGTAGTTTGCCACTTTACTGCTACAACCCCTTACTCCAAGAAGGAAAATTGTTAGGGGAGTATTAACGGCGAGTTCGAATCTGTGATATCGTGCGATATATCGTGAGAAAGTTTTTTTCTTATGTGTGTGTATGTGTGTGTGTGTGTGTGTGTGTGTGTGTGTGTGTGTGTGTGTGTGTGTGTGTGTGTGTGTGTGTGTGAAGCCAATCGAGTGTGCACACACACACACATGTAATCCAACTTTAACATAGGCTTTCGTACACTCACATTCAGGGAAATGTACACCCCCCAAAAAAGGGCCAAGTGTCTATCGATGTGTGTATTTCACAAATGTGAACAAACATCCGCATACTCTCATACATCAAACAGTCTCATACTCACTTATGCAATAGTCATACAGACCTCATAACTAATATTCATACTCTTGACTCTGCACTCGGTTTACACTCACCCGAAAAGACAACAATAGAAGGAAGCTCATGGCGGTGCATTCTCCAAGGTCAGTGAAACAGAAAAAGATAAGAAAAAGGAGACTCACATCAAATATATCTAATATTGTCAAATTAACGAACAAAAGGAATAAAGAATGGGATTTGAAATTTAATATTCGCCTCAAGGAAAGGGAAATCTTCAGAGAGCAAGAGAAGAAATAAGAAAAAGATTGTGAGAGCATGGAAAATGGAGAAAAGTGAGAGCCCCAAAGATTGGAAAAGAAAATTGGAAAAGAAAAAAAAAATAGAGAATGCCTTGATATGCAAAAGATTTGGAGAAATCCAGAAGGGAAGGCAGAGGTGAATAATTATGAGGAAATATTTCAGTAAATAAGAGACACCAGTTGCGAATTTGTAACAACTGTCCTTGATACCTGTGAAGCGCAACTGAGCTACCATTCACTTCCTCGGAACAAACATGATGACCGCCCATTGCCTATTCCACAGGTGACGTATAACCCCTACTGGTCTACAATTTCCCATCAAACAACATTAGTGATAGCAGACAAGACAATCTGGATGGAAATCTAATGGGTGGAGAGAAGATCACTAATGATATGTGGTCTTCCTGAGGCTGAGGTAATGCGTTATAAGAGCATAAATATGAATAGACGAAGGGAGTATAAATCGCTGAAGAAGCAGAGGGAATAAGGATTTTGATAAATTTCTTAAAATGAAGCAGGGAAGGAGTAAGGGAGGTGGATTGGTATTTTTATTAAAAAAATAATATACATTTCTGGATGGGGTCCGCATGAAGTGCAAATTATGGGGACTCATAGCCTCAAAAAAACTGATAAAATGACTTCGAGGAAAAATATTTGGATTTCTTTCAAGAGCCATTTGAATACTCCACTTCCCATACTACCCCATCTTTTTCTTATTTCGCCAACAGGTAAAATTTATTACATAATACGTTATACAAGTCTTAAAAGATACATTGATGGTGCAAGATGGCATTTGTAATACATGAGGTTTGAAGGATACATTACAAGTACATTTTGCTACGTGTTGGTCAAAAATTACATAATAAAAATCTCATCCAACTCCTCACCTAGCCTGGCCTGACCTGACCTGACCTGACCTGACCTGACCTGACCTGACCTGACCTGACCTGACCTGACCTGACCTGACCTGACCTAGCCTATAGCTGGGACGTAACCAGGATATAACAAGCATTACCCTTTTCAACTGCAGCACTGAGTAGCTGGAGCAGAAAATTATCTGTCCTGGGAACATTAGTTCTTCTGTTGAGTGTTTTACCTTCCTCATTAAGATACTTAGAAATCCTCTTTTCACATGGACCAAAGGTGTCTAAGCCTATGGGAACAAATACGTATGCATATATGCATACATATATATTTACCAAACTGCTACCAATCGGGATTAGATCCTGCGACGGATTCTCCCGCCTCAAGAGACAGAACAACGTTCACATTGCCTTAACCCCTTAACCAGTAATCCTTCAAAGATCATGCACCGTCCTCGGATCATGAATAACACTTAGGTCTGCTGGGTGCATGATCTTTGAAGGATTGCTGGTTAAGTGGTTAAGGTAATGTGAACGTTGTTCTGTCTTATGAGGCGGGAGAATGTGTCACAGGATCTAATCTTAAGGTAAACCAAAATTTGTGTATGCAATAATTTTGCAAAAAATCATTCTGAACCTAACGTAAAAATAGTATTTCATTGTGTTTATTAAATTATTGTAAATTTATCTAAAATATATTTAGTTGCATTAGGCTCAATTAAATTCCTCTTGTTATAATAAGGTTAGATAAGATTTTTAAGGTTCCTTCGGTACAATATTATTATTTTTTTACATTAACATAAGTGGAAAAAATATATTTTTAAACGTACAAGAGAAAATTTCAGAAAGACAATTTTAAATGAGTTCTTGCTAATTGACCAATTGAGGGGGGAGATGAGGCATCAAGACTCCATTCAGGAAAGATAAAGCCTCATTGTACTCATGGGTTTGAGTACAATGAAGCTTTATCTTTCAACATGTATGCTTTCTTGTACTTTGTGACAGTGAATCTCTTGCGTGAAGTATGATTGAGCAGGTTCATATTGTGCCTAATGTAATTATCATTGGTAATTGAACTTCCTCTGTTTTGCAGAGATGTGGTTATGTATGAAGCGTGTTTACGGATGTTTCTATATTCAAATATGTTAATTAATGTTATTTATAGTTTTGGTTATGATGGTGACGGCAGATACCGCTGTTGGGAATACGAGGGGAGGGGGGGGGGGTTGCAGTGTGTGCTGCATTCTTATAGTAATGGGTTGCACAGGGCTGTTGCATCCGGGTTGTTATAATGTTTCATTTCTAGGCTTCCATGAGCTTCTGTTTTATCCTGCGTCTCTGTGAAACACATGTTAAACTATATGTTTCGTTGTGTTACGATTTAAGTTATGTGTTTTGTTTTCATTTATGTATTGTTATTATGTGTTAGAATCTCTATATTGTGATGTAACATTATGTATTGGTTTTCTTGGATGTTTAGTAATGAGGGTTTTTTTTTCTCATGTATAGAAAGGAATACTGTGTATGTGTTATACATCTGTTCACACTGTTTTATTTTGGTTTTGGTATATACAGCTTTTAAATAAAATATAAAAAAAATTGAATAATTTTGCCTATTCGGCACAAATATATATATATATATATATATATATATATATATATATATATATATATATATATATATATATATATATATATATATATATATATATATATAGGTAGTAGGTTGGTAGACAGCAACCACCCAGGGAAGTACTACCGTCCTGCCAGATGAATGTGAAACAAAAACCTGTAACTGTTTTGCATGATGGTAGGATTGCTGGTTTTCTTTTTCTGTCTCATAAACACGCTAGATAACAGGGATATCTTGCTACTCCTACTTACACTTTGGTCACACTTCACAGACACGCACATGCATATATATATATATATACATACATCTAGGTTTTTCTCCTTATTCTAAATAGCTCTTGTTCTTTTTTATTTCTTCTATTGTCCATGGGGAAGTGGAAAAGAATCTTTCCTCCGTAAGCCATGCGTGTCGTATGAGGCGACTAAAATGCCGGGAGCAATGGGCTAGTAACCCCTTCTCCTGTATACATTTACTAAAAAAGAGAAGAAGAAAAACTTTATAAAACTGGGTTGTTTAAATGTGCGTGGATGTAGTGCGGATGACAAGAAACAGATGATTGCTGATGTTATGAATGAAAAGAAGTTGGATGTCCTGGCTCTAAGCGAAACAAAGCTGAAGGGGGTAGGAGAGTTTCAGTGGGGGGAAATAAATGGGATTAAATCTGGAGTATCTGAGAGAGTTAGAGCAAAGGAAGGGGTAGCAGTAATGTTAAATGATCAGTTATGGAAGGAGAAAAGAGAATATGAATGTGTAAATTCGAGAATTATGTGGATTAAAGTAAAGGTTGGATGCGAGAAGTGGGTCATAATAAGCGTGTATGCACCTGGAGAAGAGAGGAATGCAGAGGAGAGAGAGAGATTTTGGGAGATGTTAAGTGAATGTATAGGAGCCTTTGAACCAAGTGAGAGAGTAATTGTGGTAGGGGACCTGAATGCTAAAGTAGGAGAAACTTTTAGAGAGGGTGTGGTAGGTAAGTTTGGGGTGCCAGGTGTAAATGATAATGGGAGCCCTTTGATTGAACTTTGTATAGAAAGGGGTTTAGTTATAGGTAATACATATTTTAAGAAAAAGAGGATAAATAGGTATACACGATATGATGTAGGGCGAAATGACAGTAGTTTGTTGGATTATGTATTGGTAGATAAAAGACTGTTGAGTAGACTTCAGGATGTACATGTTTATAGAGGGGCCACAGATATATCAGATCACTTTCTAGTTGTAGCTACACTGAGAGTAAAAGGTAGATGGGATACAAGGAGAATAGAAGCATCAGGGAAGAGAGAGATGAAGGTTTATAAACTAAAAGAGGAGGCAGTTAGGGTAAGATATAAACAGCTATTGGAGGATAGATGGGCTAATGAGAGCATAGGCAATGGGGTCGAAGAGGAATGGGGTAGGTTTAAAAATGTAGTGTTAGAGTGTTCAGCAGAAGTTTGTGGTTACAGGAAAGTGGGTGCAGGAGGGAAGAGGAGCGATTGGTGGAATGATGATGTAAAGAGAGTAGTAAGGGAGAAAAAGTTAGCATATGAGAAGTTTTTACAAAGTAGAAGTGATGCAAGGAGGGAAGAGTATATGGAGAAAAAGAGAGAGGTTAAGAGAGTGGTGAAGCAATGTAAAAAGAGAGCAAATGAGAGAGTGGGTGAGATGTTATCAACAAATTTTGTTGAAAATAAGAAAAAGTTTTGGAGTGAGATTAACAAGTTAAGGAAGCCTAGAGAACAAATGGATTTGTCAGTTAAAAATAGGAGAGGAGAGTTATTAAATGGAGAGTTAGAGGTATTGGGAAGATGGAAGGAATATTTTGAGGAATTGTTAAATGTTGATGAAGATAGGGAAGCTGTGATTTCGTGTATAGGGCAAGGAGGAATAACATCTTGTAGGAGTGAGGAAGAGCCAGTTGTGAGTGTGGGGGAAGTTCGTGAGGCAGTAGGTAAAATGAAAGGGGGTAAGGCAGCCGGGATTGATGGGATAAAGATAGAAATGTTAAAAGCAGGTGGGGATATAGTTTTGGAGTGGTTGGTGCAATTATTTAATAAATGTATGGAAGAGGGTAAGGTACCTAGGGATTGGCAGAGAGCATGCATAGTTCCGTTGTATAAAGGCAAAGGGGATAAAAGAGAGTGCAAAAATTATAGGGGGATAAGTCTGTTGAGTGTACCTGGTAAAGTGTATGGTAGAGTTATAATTGAAAGAATTAAGAGTAAGACGGAGAATAGGATAGCAGATGAACAAGGAGGCTTTAGGAAAGGTAGGGGGTGTGTGGACCAGGTGTTTACAGTGAAACATATAAGTGAACAGTATTTAGATAAGGCTAAAGAGGTCTTTGTGGGATTTATGGATTTGGAAAAGGCGTATGACAGGGTGGATAGGGGGGCAATGTGGCAGATGTTGCAAGTGTATGGTGTAGGAGGTAGGTTACTGAAAGCAGTGAAGAGTTTTTACGAGGATAGCGAGGCTCAAGTTAGAGTATGTAGAAAAGAGGGAAATTTTTTCCCAGTAAAAGTAGGCCTTAGACAAGGATGTGTGATGTCACCGTGGTTGTTTAATATATTTATAGATGGGGTTGTAAGAGAAGTAAATGCGAGGGTCTTGACAAGAGGCGTGGAGTTAAAAGATAAAGAATCACACACAAAGTGGGAGTTGTCACAGCTGCTCTTTGCTGATGACACTGTGCTCTTGGGAGATTCTGAAGAGAAGCTGCAGAGATTGGTGGATGAATTTGGTAGGGTGTGCAAAAGAAGAAAATTAAAGGTGAATACAGGAAAGAGTAAGGTTATGAGGATAACAAAAAGATTAGGTGATGAAAGATTGAATATCAGATTGGAGGGAGAGAGTATGGAGGAGGTGAACGTATTCAGATATTTGGGAGTGGACGTGTCAGCGGATGGGTCTATGAAAGATGAGGTGAATCATAGAATTGATGAGGGAAAAAGAGTGAGTGGTGCAGTTAGGAGTCTGTGGAGACAAAGAACTTTGTCCTTGGAGGGAAAGAGGGGAATGTATGAGAGTATAGTTTTACCAACGCTCTTATATGGGTGTGAAGCATGGGTGATGAATGTTGCAGCGAGGAGAAGGCTGGAGGCAGTGGAGATGTCATGTCTGAGGGCAATGTGTGGTGTGAATATAATGCAGAGAATTCGTAGTTTGGAAGTTAGGAGGAGGTGCGGGATTACCAAAACTGTTGTCCAGAGGGCTGAGGAAGGGTTGTTGAGGTGGTTCGGACATGTAGAGAGAATAGAGCGAAACAGAATAACTTCAAGAGTGTATCAGTCTGTAGTGGAAGGAAGGCGGGGTAGGGGTCGGCCTAGGAAGGGTTGGAGGGAGGGGGTAAAGGAGGTTTTGTGTGCGAGGGGCTTGGACTTCCAGCAGGCATGCGTGAGCGTGTTTGATAGGAGTGAATGGAGACAAATGGTTTTTAATACTTGACGTGCTGTTGGAGTGTGAGCAAAGTAACATTTATGAAGGGATTCAGGGAAACCGGCAGGCCGGACTTGAGTCCTGGAGATGGGAAGTACAGTGCCTGCACTCTGAAGGAGGGGTGTTAATGTTGCAGTTTAAAAACTGTAGTGTAAAGCACCCTTCTGGCAAGACAGTGATGGAGTGAATGATGGTGAAAGTTTTTCTTTTTCGGGCCACCCTACCTTGGTGGGAATCGGCCAGTGTGATAATAAAAATAAAAACATATATATATATATTATATATATATACATATATATATATATATATATTATATATATATACATATATATATATAAGAGAGAGAGTATGAATATGAGAGTATGAGGCACAAGTACGCTCACACCTTGAGTATGCTCCACTTTCTTGGTTTGCCTGCCCCCCATCTCTTCTGCGACTGCTTGACAGAGTAGAGAACAGAGGAATCAGTCCTAAACCTAAAATTTACTAAAGAGTGAGAGATGGAAACATGAGACCAAATTTAGTAGAGTGAGAGGGAAGGCAACACCGATTAATACTAGACTGAGAATTTACTAGTAAGAGAAGGCGACATTCTCTGAATACCAGACCTAGAATTTACTAGAGTGAGTGACAACAACACACGATCAATACTAGACCTATAGTTCACTAGTGAGTGAGATTGAACAACACATCAATACAAGATCAAGTATTTACTGAGTAAATCTAAACAACACATCATCAATACTATACCTAGTATTTACTAGCAAATGAGGCAGAAGAAATATTAGAATTAATATATTAAAAATAGATATCCTATTCTATAAATTATCTGAATTTATCTAACAAAGAGTGTTCAAATATATTGCGAGGTGTGACTTAATGCAGGAACAGATATTACATCAGGTACCTGTATCTTTCATCCCAGGGAGAGGTGAAGGCTCGATCCTACATCAGGTAATCGCAAGACTCTTGCAGTAGGCAGAGGAATGATTTCATTCCATAAAAAAAATATATGCTTGTCCTAGAGAATTTCTTCAGGCAAAATGCATTTAAAAAAAATATTGCACCGAAGAGATTCATAGCAAATGTCTTAAGAACTCTTAATAATGTGCAAAAATGGAATTAATCAGTTCTAAATATAAGAAAATAGAATGATTGAATAAAACAAGAAAGAAACAACTAAGAACCAAGTGCAAAACCTGAGAGAATAACGATCCAATTTAAGTAAAGAGGAATAAGCAACTTTAAAGCAAGGATCATTAGACAGGAAGACATTAGAGCCAAATCTCTTGTAAAAGTTTCTTTAAAACAAACTGAATCTAAAATGCTTAATATTAAACCAGAGGGATAACAGTAAACTGCCAGACCAGAGAAGGATCAGTGTGGGACACTAAACATGAAGCTCCAGAATGTGTTTACGCAGAGAAAACTTTAAAGAAGCTATGAAGCCTCAACTGCCAGTTGATGTGAATCCCATACCAACTGAAGAAGAATTTGAGAGGCTATTATTAAATAATACAGGTGATATTTCATGATGCGATTTAAATGTGGGAACATTATCACCAATGGGGAGTCCAACAGATATCTTATTGGGAGCATTATCACTAGTGGGGAGTCCAACAGATATCTTATTGGGAGCATTATCACTAGTGGGGAGTCCAACAGATATCTTATTGGGAGCATTATCACTAGTGGGGAGTCCAACAGATATCTTATTGGGAGCATTATCACCAGTGGGGAGTCCAACAGATATCTTATTGGGAGCATTATCACTAGTGGGGAGTCCAACAGATATCTTATTGGGAGCATTATCACTAGTGGGGAGTCCAACAGATATCTTATTGGGAGCATTATCACTAGTGGGGAGTCCAACAGATATCTTATTGGGAGCATTATCACTAGTGGGGAGTCCAACAGATATCTTATTGGGAGCATTATCACTAGTGGGGAGTCCAACAGATATCTTATTGGGAGCATTATCACCAGTGGGGAGTCCAACAGATATCTTATTGGGAGCATTATCACTAGTGGGGAGTCCAACAGATATCTTATTGGGAGCATTATCACTAGTGGGGAGTCCAACAGATATCTTATTGGGAGCATTATCACCAGTGGGGAGTCCAACAGATATCTTATTGGGAGCATTATCACTAGTGGGGAGTCCAACAGATATCTTATTGGGAGCATTATCACCAGTGGGGAGTCCAACAGATATCTTATTGGGAGCATTATCACTAGTGGGGAGTCCAACAGATATCTTATTGGGAGCATTATCACCAGTGGGGAGTCCAACAGATATCTTATTGGGAACATTATCACCAGTGGGGAGTCCTACAGATATCTTATTGGGAGCATTATCACCAGTGGGGAGTCCAACAGATATCTTATTGGGAACATTATCACCAGTGGGGAGTCCAACAGATATCTTATTGGGAACATTATCACCAGTGGGGAGTCCAACAGATATCTTATTGGGAACATTATCACCAGTGGGGAGTCCTACAGATATCTTATTGGGAACATTATCACCAGTGGGGAGTCCTACAGATATCTTATTGGGAACATTATCACCAGTGGGGAGTCCAACAGATATCTTATTGGGAACATTATCACCAGTGGGGGTCCCACAGAGATCCTAATGAGACCCATTAGGATATCTCCAGTATAGATCCCACAAAGAGATACTACAGGGAGCTTTGTGTGCTACGAAGGTCTACAAGAAGATCCAAGTAGGAACGACACCCCACTGCTTTCCTACAACTATAATAAACATTCACACCTTACAAATTTTTAATTTATATAAATTATTTACTTGGTTAAGAAGGAAAAATCACAGAAAAAAACAAATTTTTGAAGGAAACATAAACAAGTTAAATATTACAATCGCTTCTCTGAGATTTTTCAGCTTGTTTCCCTAAAACGAAATCTTAAACTGGAATCCCGATACCGGGATTCCAGTTCTGGAAGTCCTACACCGAGACTTTACATGGAGACCCCAAACTTGGGTCCCTACACTGGTATCCCTTCACTGGGATTTCTTACACTTGGATTCCTTGATTCGGATCCCAACAGTGGTATCCCTAGACTTCCTATTTTGGGATCCCTACACAGAGATCCATTCACTGGGATCCTTATACTGTGAACTCTAAAGTGGGATTCGCACATTTGAATCCTTACAGTGAGGTCTTTATCCTGGAATCCCCACAGCGAGATCCCTATGTTTGGATCCCTATACAGCTATCTATTTACTTGGATTTATGTGCTAAGATCCCTAAACTAGGATCCCTATGCTGGAATCCCTACACCGGGATATATACACTGGAATTCCCACACTGGAATCCCTACACTAGGATCCCTACACCGAGGTTCGTACAGATTAGTGCAGAAGCTAGAACATCAGGCGCATATAACAGGAAGGGCACTGCAATGGATCAGAGAATACCTGACAGGGAGGCAACAACGAGTCATGGTACGTAATGATGTATCACAGTGGGCACCTGTGACGAGCGGGGTCCCACAGGGGTCGGTCCTAGGACCAGTGCTATTTTTGGTATATGTGAACGACATGACGGAAGGGTTAGACTCAGAAGTGTCCCTGTTTGCAGATGATGTGAAGTTAATGAGGAGAATTAAATCTGATGAGGACCAGGCAGGACTTCAAAGAGACCTGGACAGACTGGACACCTGGTCCAGCAAATGGCTTCTCGAATTTAATCCTGCCAAATGCAAAGTCATGAAGATAGGGGAAGGGCACAGAAGACCACAGACAGAGTATAGGCTAGGTGGCCAAAGACTGCAAACCTCACTCAAGGAGAAAGATCTTGGGGTGAGTATAACACCGAGCATGTCTCCGGAAGCACACATCAATCAGATAACTGCTGCAGCATATGGGCGCCTGGCAAACCTGAGAACAGCATTCCGACACCTTAGTAAGGAATCATTCAAGACACTGTACACCGTGTATGTCAGGCCCATACTGGAGTATGCAGCACCTGTTTGGAACCCGCACTTGATAAAGCACGTCAAGAAACTAGAGAAAGTACAAAGGTTTGCAACAAGGTTAGTCCCAGAGCTAAGGGGAATGTCCTATGAAGAAAGATTAAGGGAAATCGGCCTGACGACACTGGAGGACAGGAGGGTCAGGGGAGACATGATAACGACATATAAAATACTGCGTGGAATAGACAAGGTGGACAAGGACAGGATGTTCCAGGGAGGGGACACAGAAACAAGAGGCCACAATTGGAAGTTGAAGACACAAATGAGTCAGAGAGATAGTAGGAAGTATTTCTTCAGTCATAGAGTTGTAAGGCAGTGGAATAGCCTAGAAAATGACGTAGTGGAGGCAGGAACCATACACAGTTTTAAGACGAGGTTTGATAAAGCTCATGGAGCGGGGAGAGAGAGGGTCTAGTAGCAACCGGTGAAGAGGCGGGGCCAGGAGCTAGGACTCGACCCCTGCAACCACAAATAGGTGAGTACAAATAGGTGAGTACTCTAATCTCTACACTGAGACCCATTAACTGGGATCCCTGTACTAGGATCCCTAAGTTGAGATCATTGCACTGCGATCACAACTCTAGGACTGTTAGTGTTAATAATTAACCCATGGTAGGAATTTTCACATTCAAAGGTTTAAATAAATTTTGAGTTTTCTGAAAAACATATAAACATGTTCGCAGAAACAAAAAAATTACGATAGTAACCCGAAACGACTGTAAATCCAAATAATATGATTTACATAAAGTGGTTAAATGGAGTGACAGAAGGTTGAAGAAATTCTTACGTAGATAAGTGCAGCATAATAGAAATGAAAAATCAACATGAAGTGAGTGATAACCTTAGAAAAAAATGTCGGATATAAAATATATATTAGTCCTCAATTGTCGCCAGAAAAAAATACCGAGATAATGTGTTGAGAAACTCATGAATTCTATTGGTAAACGTTGAAATTGTTATCAGATGTATTGCTAGTGAAGTGTTAAATAAAAGATTCTGACAATAAATATTGGATAAATGTTGGAATATGCAATGACTGTGCAATGTGAACACGTGAAGTAACATAAAATAAAATCGCAGAAATAAATCAATATCCTGCGTAGGAAATCTTACAACTCAAAAAAATTAGAGCAAAATTTAACTACAATTAAAATGTTCGCTCTTTAAACATGGTACTTTATAAATAAAAGCTTTTTAGTTTATTGTTATAATGATAAAACTGAATCTGAAATCAGAATTAACTCATCACATAAGATATTAGCAACACATGTGGTTTTACATTACTTGTATAAACCTAAATACACCTCTGAGGAAAATCTTGAAGCTGGATAAACAGGAGTCCTGGACATCATATCTTCTTGTCTGGACGTCAGAGAGCATAAGTTGTACTCTGGTCGTCCCGGTGTTCAGTCTTGTTTATAAAAGGTTACTATTCATTGTGTATATTGGTGTTTGATAAATTAGACACATATAGAACTCTTGGGAATCTTCATTGAGGAAACGTTTCGCCACACAGTGGCTTCATCAGTCCATACGAAGGAGAAACTTGAAGAACAGGAGTAGAATGAGGTAATCAGTCCCTCAACCTTGAGTCGATGTGTTCAGTCCATCAATCTTGAATAGAATACGGCATATCAGCGGAGAAGCAGCTTATAAACCGTATGGCAGGAGAGGTGCAGCAGTCATAGGTCGTGTCACATTTGTTCAATGTGGAAGTAGGTCGTGCCCAAGAATTAGGCAAGCGAAGAATTCCTAAGTATTAAGATCCCAAGAAGTTGCAGTGTCTGACAGATTTGTAGATGAATGGTTCAGAGAACCGACATGTTGATAAATTAGACACATATACAACTCTTGGGAATCTTCATTGAGGAAACGTTTCGCCACACAGTGGCTTCATCAGTCCATACGAAGGAGAAACTATGACTGCTGCACCTCTCCTGCCATACGGTTTATAAGCTGCTTCTCCGCTGATATGCCGTATTCTATTCAAGATTGATGGACTGAACACATCGACTCAAGGTTGAGGGACTGATTACCTCATTCTACTCCTGTTCTTCAAGTTTCTCCTTCGTATGGACTGATGAAGCCACTGTGTGGCGAAACGTTTCCTCAATGAAGATTCCCAAGAGTTGTATATGTGTCTAATTTATCAACATGTCGGTTCTCTGAACCATTCATCTACAAATATTGGTGTTTATTCTGCTTAAATTGTGTTTCACTGACATATGCACAGATCCATATTTACATTCTATTTTTCTCTGCTTTATTAAAAGAGATCTCTATTTCAGATTAACTTGAACAAACAAGGATTCCTGAAGAGTGGAGACAGGATTTGCTTTCTTTTATGTGGCAATGTACGCCACGTGATCAACGAAAAAGACAACAAATAACGTCAAAATTGTATACAAGCATTACTTTGGTTGCAAAAGAGATAATCTAGATTAAACAAGGAATATACGTATATGCTGTACTGTTTATACCTCTGGACAGACACTGTAGCTGAAAGGGAAACGCACGTCAATGCCATTTGTAGTTCCAATGACGTGGCGAGAACCTAACAATCTCCTGAATGACAGTTACTTCTGTATTTAATATGGTTAGTATCTCAAACAAAAACAAAAACAAGATAAGATATCCAAATTATGAGTCAGCAGGAAACCCTGAGTCACATAGTGAGGGCATTCCAGTACCTGCTCCACCCGTACCTAATGGCAATGAACATGATACTACTGAAGAAACTGATATTAAGGATCTTTGTAAACTACTATAATCTGAGATTTTGAAACAACATCACATAATCAGTTAACGAGAGTCAAATGATCACGTCAGCTTGACCTATCAAACAACAGCCGGAAGTGCTTGGAACTCGCTTGCAAGAGTGAAACTTAAAATTGAAGGAACTAAATTACCTTGTTTTCGTGCACATCATCCTAGTTTGGTCGTATTTTATCAAGTGGAGAATGTTGAATGTTTATGCAATAATATGAATGGTCATTATATAAGAATAACTGGTCTACGGACACCATTCTGACATGGTAAATAGCGTCCTTAGTTCACGCACTAAAAATCGGGGATCGATCCTTGCACAGGTGAAACACGGGAGCATATTTCCATACACCTGATGTCCCTGCTCATCTAGCAGTAAGTAGGTACCTGGGTATTAGACGACTGTTGTGGGTCGCATTCCGGGAAACAAGATTAACCTAAGTTGCCCTGAATGCTCTGCATAAGCAGGGGCTTTCCATATAGCATGTCACTAATGTCAGCTATGCCTGTTAAAGCTGAATCATGTATTTGTAGAAGTAAAGATTTTAATCATTATTATCATTAATATCACTATAATAATAATAATAATTATTATTACTATCCTTATTATCATTATTATTATTATTATTATTGTTAATGAAGACTATTCATCGATTCCAGCAAGGCCAGTGAAAAGTCATCTGTGCCAGTGGTTCATGTTGTGAGATGGAAAGAGACATGTGATTCCATTTAAATGCTTCTCAGATTTGCAAAATACAACGACCACAAGTGAAACATATGTGGGGACCTAAAAGTGAGAGAATTATTACTTGGTCTCTAACTTGGTTACACAAAACACATGCGTTTCCTTTGTTTATGGCACTGTCGTGACGATGCTAGCTACAACGAGAATGGCCTCATGATAAGACGGTATTCCTCGAGAATTCTATATACAGTATATGGCACTGTTGCGTCCTCAAAAGATATTTCTTTCATATTGCATATAAAGTTGGCCTAATGAAACTTCTTCAGGCTATGGATGGTAAAGGCTGAGGATTTATTTACCTTAAGAACAAATTTGGGAGTCTGAATTAAGACAAAATTTAAGTCCGAAATATTTGTTGGGTCATAAATAGGTGAACTGTTATCCGACCCAGTCTATCAAAACTGACCCCTGCATTGGAAGTTTTCAGACAGGTTGTCCAGAACTTCCTAATTAGTTCAAAATATGATAGAAGTCTATAGAGCACTGGGTTGACACATGTCACTTCATTCCTATTTGCACTTCTTCCATCCAATCTTGGGGCTGTTAGTGATGAATACAGTGAAAGGTTTCGTCAGGATATCAGTACAATGGAGGTAAGCCATAAGGGTGTCTCAGTCACAACAGGATGGGAGGCTGCTGTGGGTTTCTTGAGAGAAACAACACTGTTAGTCACAACAGGATGGGAGGCTGCTGTGGGTTTCTTGAGAGTAACAACACTGTTAGTCACAACAGGATGGGAGGCTGCTGTGGGTTTCTTGAGAGTAACAACACTGTTAGTCACAACAGGATGGGAGGCTGCTGTGGGTTTCTTGAGAGTAACAACACTGTTAGTCACAACAGGATGGGAGGCTGCTGTGGGTTTCTTGAGAGTAACAACACTGTTAGTCACAACAGGATGGGAGGCTGCTGTGGGTTTCTTGAGAGTAACAACACTGTTAGTCACAACAGGATGGGAGGCTGCTGTGGGTTTCTTGAGAGTAACAACACTGTTAGTCACAACAGGATGGGAGGCTGCTGTGGGTTTCTTGAGAGTAACAACACTGTTAGTCATGAGCGCCAAATGTTTAAAACAATTTTTTTAATATCTTGTTTCCAGTGAGAATATTTTGTTTTATGTCACTGAAGTATTTTTAGCAGATAGTTTATAATAGGTTATAAGTTTTCAAGGATTCATTATATTAAATGAGCTGTAAATTTTGACAGAACATGATTTATAATTAAGCAATTCATGAAATATTTTTTTCCAGTAACTAAAAATCCTGAAGGGCTAGCTCAATTTCGATTTCAGATTTGGAATCATCATGCTCATATATAACCCTTAGAAAACTTTAATTTTTAAAGGGGGTTGACCTACAAGCCAGTGAAAGGCTTCGGTCAGATGACCAAGAGCTCCATTGGCGGGTCATCACATTACTACGTAAAATCCTCGTTAGGTAACACTTGTTCAGTTTCCTGAGGAATCATATCTAACCTAACCTAACCAGACACATAATACATAACACCTGAATTTATCAAAGCAGCAGACAGAACGTATTTTTTTGGTGCCCAGTGTAATAAAAACAAAAGCGTAGACTTGATATGGTAGAAAAACCCTTATTGCAGTTCAGACTTTTGTTACAGTCCAGTTAAACTTGGAGCTAAGAGGTTCGAGCTATGAGGAGAGAATAAACTAGCTAGACCAGAAAGAATGATACTTGCATGTTTTTATGTAAAGAAAAAGCTCTTTTGAGAGTTGGGTATAGAATACGGGATAGATTAAGAAGAATAGGTTAATGCGAGAGTAGTGTCACTAAGGAAGAATAAAAATCAGGGCTTACCTCAGCTGATGGGAGTTTTAAGCTTCGTACGATTTAAGCTGAAAATACTGCGTATTATGACTGTCTGGGAAGACTGCAATGGTCAAAGAGAAACGGTACCATTGGTTGTAAATGTGCGGCACTTAACTCACAGTAACAATATAAGGTAAAAAAAAAAAAAAAGAGGAGGGGGGGGGGATAATCTATGGGATGGAGAGAGTGATCGAGAGGCGTGAAACAGGAACACTAGGGCACAGTTGGAAGTTAAAATGCTAGGTAAGTTACAGGAATGTTAGGAAATATTTCTTCAGTCTTAGTGGCTAGGAAGTGAATCGACAGAGACGAAGTGATCGAAGGAGAATCCATACAGAGCTTTATGAATAAGTATGATAGATGGAGTCAAATGATGCAAAGCTGACTAGTCGCGAATAAAACACAACTATTGAACAGGCTTCTTTAGTCTTCAGTGACTGAAGAAGTCTGTTCCACAGACGAAACGTCTCAATAAACTTCCTCTCTGCAGTAGAATGATAGATACACAAATAACCCGCACATAGTTTCAGTCACGGTATTGGGCCTTTTTGCTAGGTATGATGGAGCTTGTGGAATGAGAGAGGACAGAGAGATCTGAACACCCAGCGGAAGCGCCAGTTCAGTAGCTGAGATTCTACCTCTGCTACCATACATGAGTGCACACGCACACGCACACGCACACACACACACAAGGAATCGTTCAGGACCCTGTACACCGTGTACGTTAGGCCCATATTGGTGTATGCGGCACCAGTTTGGAACCCACACCTAGCCAAGCATGTAAAGAAACTAGAGAAAGTGCAAAGGTTTGCAACAAGACTAGTCCCAGAGCTAAGTATGTCTTACGAGGAGAGGTTAAGGGAAATTAACCTGACGACACTGGAGGACAGGAGAGATAGGGGGGACATGATAACGACTTACAAAATACTGAGAGGAATCGACAAGGTGGACAAAGACAGGATGTTCCAGAGACTGGACACAGCAACACGGGGACAGTTGGAAGCTGAAGACAAAGATGAATCACAGGGATGTTAGGAAGTATTTCTTCAGCCACAGAGTAGTCAGGAAGTGGAATAGTTTAGGAAGCGATGTAGTGGAGGCAGGATCCATACATAGCATTAAGCAGAGGTACGATAAAGCTCACGGTTCAGGGAGAGTGACCTAGTAGCGACCAGTGAAGAGGCGGGGCCAGGAGTTTGGACTCAACCCCTGCAACCTCAACTAGGTGAGTACACACACACACACGGCATGTGCCTAGGACAAAATGGTAACTAACACACACACACACACACACACACACACACACACACACACACACACACACACACACACACACACACACATGCTCACACACACACACGCTCACACACACACGCTCACACACACACACACGCTGACACACACACACACACACACGCTGACACGTTCACACACACACACACACACACACACACACACAAACACACACACGCACACACACCCTAGGTGAGTACACACACACACGCACGCTCACACACACGCTCACACACACGCTCACACACACACGCTCACACACACACGCTCACACACACACACACACACACACACACACACACACACACACAATGAATTCTGTTAGACGGAGCAAAAGCACTAGGTTAATTCTACAAGGTAATGGATGCAGGTCTGTTGCCAAATATCTAGAACACAACGAATATTAACGAAAAGAAACAGACAGGCAGCTTTAATATTCTGACCTATAACACTGACATGTATGTAAGCTTACTGCACTGAACGTTGCACAGTTTCCCTTCCTGCATCATCACTCATTCTCTGACTGACCTACAATTTCATAAGATCTTTGCCCTAGAACTCCAGGACCTTACCTTACCTTTGATATGCCTTTGAAGAGTTTCAAGAGTTTATCTACTCTCTGAGCCCGGCCATGGGCCAGGCTCGTCTGGTGCTTGCCTGGTCAACCAGGCTGTTGCTGCTGTTGGCCCGCTGCCCCACATATCCATCACACCCTGGTTGATCTAGCACCAGGTGAAGATACTTGTCCAGTTTCCTCTTGAAGGCTTCCTACACTGGTTCATCAATAGCACTGTAGCCTAGTATACAACAACCTAATAAACTACAAAAGCTAGTTGTGTTTACAACCCCTTCGGCACTCTTACCATGTTAACTCTATTGTTTTCTGTATGACGGCCAACCAGGATAAGCCAGGAGACATGCGGGAAGGTATACGCCAGCGAGGAGTCCCAGTTACTGTGCTAACCAGAGTGTAGTATCGGTCAACAGAGCTATCATCCACGACTACACAACAATTACTCTTCACTCTGTACTCCTTCACTTTAGGACATTTTAGGAAGTTGTTTTTCTACTGAAATTCCTACATTTGGGCTCAATGTTTTGATACGGAGTCACCTTGGACTCTCTCTACATGTAACCCAAGTTCTCTAGGACAGTGCTTCTTAAACTTTCTGATGGGCGAACCAGGAATTTGTTTTCCAGTGTGTCAGAGATCTGAAGGTTGTCAACCAACGTACACTAAAAAGAGATGACTGGGAAAATTTTATGAATTTGTGAAATAATAATATATGTCATTCCAATAAGAAAAATAAGTAAATGTTTATGCTAATATATATTTAATAAGCATCATAAAACACTAAACACTTACTAAAGTGGAAAGTGAGCCTTTTTATTTACTAGCTCTGGCTCGATTGAGGACAGTGACACGCGCTATGGAAATCATCATTACAGCTGATATCCTTATTCTGTAAACTATTCTCCTGCTGAGCAGGCTCCTTCAGCCAGATACAGTGGAGACTATGTATTGGATTATTATAATAATAATCAAAACTAGTCGTTAAACCCATCAGGGTTATACAGCGCTGCGCTAAATATTGGAGAGAGACAGAGAGCGGAAGCAGTGGATATAGATTAAATAATCACTCTCTTAGCCTCGTAGTAGTAGTTTTGAGGTAATCAGTCCCTAAGAAGTGCTCAGCTACAGTCTTGATGTGAAACAACTAAAAAACTCAAAGATAAGGAGTGAGAAAGCGAGGATAAGCGATGAATAGCGCCTTAGAGAAGTGTCTTCATGACGTCGTAGACACAGACCCAGAGCTTAACGCAGCAGCAGAACGCTTGATGGCGAAAAGTTGCAACGTTCAGGCTGGAGACAGCAGGAAGGCGCTTAAGTTCAGCAGTTCAGTTTACTGTTTTATTTGGAAAGACCCATTCTAAAAAACTTTAAAACACTTATTTTGTTAGGCACGTGAGTTGCACATAGTTGTCCAAGTCTTCAATGAATTGTTGCACAAAATCTTGGACTTCCCATGGCGTAAAGTTATATGGGGCAACGGAGGTGCATTTGACAGTTCCATTACAGAGTCGTGAGTGGGGCTCTTTGAGGAACACGGTGTTCTTGCTGGAAGGTATAGTGAAGAATTGTGGGGTTTTCCAGGTTTTTGCAAGTAAGTTGTACTTAAAAATCTTGATACAGTGAAAAAAACAATCTGATTAAAACTTCTCCCAAAACTGCTGATGGCTGTATCTACAAGATTCCCGGTAAAAAAAAAGTAACAAAGTTTATTACAATAAAACTGAAAAACCTTTGAACTAATATTACAATAACATAAACATAGCATTAACACTGGACAAGAGTCTGTTCTGTTTATTCATGTGAGAGAGTTTAACCACACAAATTATTTCTGAAAGGCCAAGGAAGTTGTATCAAGCAAGTCTATGGTTGAGAGAAATATAATTGAATCAAGTTCCATAAAAATAGTATTGATTTTAAGATGAATATTAGTTTAGGGTTATACACATTAGATTCATTTGGTAATTAATAAGATTTGGAAAGAATTTAAGCTATGCATGACAGGTCCTTGAAACTATCACGCGCATCATACTGGGAGGGGTATAATCTCAGCCTTATAAGCCTTCTTCTGTTTATTGTTTATATAGTTCCTTGATAATGTGAGAACTCATAAAACGCTTGGAAGTTCACTGTTTTTTTCCACAGTGGTTGTTCTGCATACACACACACACACACATTATATATATATATATATATATATATATATATATATATATATATATATATATATATATATATATATATATATATATATATATATATATATATATATATATATATATTATATATATATATATATATATATATATATATATATATATATATATATATATATATATATATATATATATATTATATATATATATATATATATATATATATATATATATATATATATATATATATATATATATATATATATATATATTATATATATATATATATATATATATTATATATATATATATATATATATATATATATTATATATATATATATATATATATATATATATATATATATATATATATATATATATATATATATATATATATATATATATATATATATATATATATATATATATATATATATATATATTCATGAACATATTCCAAGGGTTTCATTGTATTCTTGTAAGATTAGTCTGGTGTAAGTTACCACCTCCACTTAGCTAAGTAGCTGTAAGTCCTGTATTGAAGGTCAGGGCAACAAGCCTGTGTGTTACTTGTCATCCATCAGGAAATGTTGCTGCTATTCATTTATTGAGAGACGTATGAATGAACTAGCATCCCTCGATGTGAGGACAATGTCTGATGTCAGATGCAGCCTCGGAGAGCACACACCTGTTGAGACAGTTACAGTTGCTGGACTGTGACAGACATATCACCCTCATCCTCTCCGTCATCACCTCTGTCAGGAATTCCAATCACTGTCTTGTCTGCCTCCTTGAAAGACAGTTTTTTGTATAGAAAAAAAAATATTGCCACGTTCTTTATGTTTTTCTCTGTTCTTATTTGTTCTTTGCTAATATTTGTCAGACTGGGATAATCTGAGGTGTGTGGATGAGGAAATGTAAGTCTGTTCTTCGCAGCTTTACATAACGCACGACACTGCTCCATGCCCCGAGCACTGTCTAGTTGAGACCGTTGAGGTAAGCATAGCACAGAGTACGCCCACCTGGATCATCCCAGGTGGATACACCTGGTGGATACACCTGGGATGACTCGCCAAGCTACAAAGATCTCCCCATTGGCCTGGCCTTCAAACATCTGAAATCCATTAACCAAATAAATAATAAAAGCCAGTTGTGTCTGCCTCCATCCCACTCTGCAATCTTACCACGCTACCTCTATCATTTTCTGTATAAAGGCCAAGAAAGACTGGTAAACAGACATCCGGAAACATGGATATTACGTAAGGTAATGGCGAGTATAATCTGATGAAGAGGAGTGCAGTGCCTGGAGAAAAGTGGTTTCCTAAATATTCATCAGTATTGGTTTAGAGATGGTAAACCGTGCCTCACAAACCTATTGAAGGTCTAGGATAGAGTAACATAAGTGAGGCAGGAGAGAATGATATGGGCAGATTGCATATTCTTGGATTGTAAGAAATCATTTGATGAAAAAGACAAATGTGCCCCACCTGGGTATCTTCAATTATGATATATTTTGCCAGCCAGTTATTTTTTTTCAATCCAATATGCAAATTATATACTAAAGATGGGGAATAAAGTGGAGAGGAAATTTTAGAAATTTCAGTCACTCAACCTTCATAGTAGGTGTTAAGGCAAAGGAACTCAACACCTTCTAAGATGAGAAACTAGAAACCTTAAAATACCCTCCCCAATTCTACCAACGTCTTCAATTTTTATTCTATTTTTTAAACCTACCGTATCCCACCGAGGCAGGGTAACCTAAAAATGAAAAACGAAAGTTTTCTTTATTCTATATATTGCATTGAAAAAAATCACTGATTGGTGAAACGTCTCATCAGTAAACTTACCCAGATGTAGCACAAGTCGATAATGTCTACTATTAATGCAGTTATGAGAAGACAATTGATACCATACCTCACAAGAGACGGACAAAATTTTGATAAGCTTGCAGGAATAACAGAGGAGTGAGCCACAGTAAGTAAAAGAGGGAGGGAGACGAAGAGTGTTTCCTCGAAAAGAGATGTCATAATGGGAAATATAAAAGGGATATGTATTAGGACCAATTTTGTTTCTGATATATGTGATAAGCATACCAGGAGAGAGAGAGAGAGAGAGAGAGAGAGAGAGAGAGAGAGAGAGAGAGAGAGAGAGAGAGAGAGAGAGAGAGAGAGAGAGGGTATATGTGGTATATGTGGATACAAGCCTGGAGCTACAGGAGGAAGGTACAGAAGTCCTACCTCAGGGACTCCTGTCCAAAGATCAAGACTGCCCTCTTGGGCTGTGTTGTAAAGTTGCAGCTAAGATAATCCATCACAGGGAAGCACTTCATGAGCTCCTCAAATCATTAGATAACCTACAAGCTATTGTAGAAGGCCAGTGCAAGCCTGCATCAAGTGACGTAAGCTGCTCAGCTGATGGTGACACTATTGACAAAGACTGGAAGTCCCACACTGAGCTAAGGTCCCACAGACTGACAGAGTTCAAAACACTACCTTTGGGAATTCTAACACAATTCCTCTGACCACCACAGAGGGAACAAATCCTCTTCCCAGCAACGTGGGAAGCCTTGGATCTGTTAATTCTCCTACACCTGACATCTCTGCTTCAGCCACTGCCAGTCTACTTGACAGTGCACATACCATCTCTGATCCTACACCTGTCAGCACACCTGCCGATACTATTCTAGAATCTGGTAGTAGTGCTTCGACAGCAAGTTCTGAGCCAGGAGTTTCTCCACCAGAGAACGGTGCAGTTAGTGATCAGGGAACTATCACTGCACCTGATCACCTACTGCGCCGAAGTACGAACAGCGGGGACACATCTGTCAGAACTGGTAGAGGGCGGGGTAGAGGACGTGGAGGAGGACGTGGAGGAGGAAGACATCTACAGCCGTCTCACCCTCCACTAACACAGTTCCAGCGGCAGAATCTGAGGACAAATCTGCGAAACACAGGAGGTGCAACAAATCCTAGTCCACCCTCCCAGGCACCTAGGCTGTGCTCTCGCTGTCACCGGAAGGGGCACTCTGCCAACAACTGCCTGCGAGATACCAGGTGTAATTACTGCTACAAGAAAGGACATAAGGAGGACCAGTGTCGGAAGAAAAAGGAACTTGACAGACAGGGCCACCTGTTTAGAGACCTGTTCTCAGAACAAACCAACAGGATCTCTGAATTGGTAAACACTCTCACACGTCACCCACTTAGCTACTCCTATCCCAGCCCAGCAGGTGGGATTGGGCCTTATACAAGACCACAGACCTACATCCCTGCAGCTGCCTCAGTACCCTACCTCTCTCAAGGGCAGGCACCTTACATTCCCTACATACCCACCACCTCAAGCTGACCACTTCATCATGAGGAGCCAGTCTATCAGCATCCTGTCGGCCAACATTAGAGGTTTCATTACTAATGTTGGAGAGCTCACACATAGCTTTGTGAACACTCGACGTCCCGACATGATAGCTGTTGTTGAAACATTTTTGGATGACAGGACTCCAGAAAATTTTGCAAGAATTGCTGGCTACACCTCATGGATGAGAAGAGACAGGCAAGGGCAAGGAGGTGGTGTTGCTGTGTGCTTCTCTAAAAGTGTTCATGCCCAGCACATAGATGTTGCCACCCCTACACATCTTGAAATGATGTTCTTCAAGCTCTGTATAAACACTAGTACCTCTGTACTAGCATGTGCAATGTACAGACCTCAGTGGCAACACGCAGACCCTATCAACTTCCTAATGGAAAATATTGACTCCCTTTTGCTACAACACAACTGTCAACATATTATAATTGTTGGTGACCTCAACCAGCACCTTATACAGAGGGACTTTGATGACCTTCTTGCAGTGTTTGACATGAGAAACTTTGTTGATTTCCCTACTCATATCTCTGGCTCCTCCCTTGACCCAGTATTGAGTGATCTGGCAGAAGGCATAGTCACTTGTCAACCCCTCGGCTACGTTGGATCGTCTGACTACAAGGCTGTTTTTACCACACTTAAGATCCCAACAGAACGAGGTGAGGAGTCCACACGCACAACCTGGCTATGGGAAAGAGGTAATTGGCCAGCCCTTTGCTCTGAGCTCGCCACCACCGACTGGAATGCTCTTCTCCAGGGGGATGTTGACAACCAAGTGAAAGCCTTCACTGGACACATCCTTAATCTGCAACAAGAACACATTCCTCACCGGCAATATGTGACAAAGCCTACAGATCAGCCTTGGTTTGGCTTTCGTTGAAGAGAAGCTGCTACTGCTAAGTACAAAGCATGGCGAAGGTATAAGAGACATCCTACCACCTATAACAGGAACTTGCACATGCAAGCCTGTAGGCATATGGGTGATGTTCAAAAGTGGGCCATTGCTAAATGGGAGGTGGACACTAAAAGAAAGTTAGCATCAGGTAGGGTAGGCTCCAAAACCTGGTGGTCCCTGGTCAAGGACAGACAAGGTTATCTGCCTGATGAACTTATTCCACCTCTAAATCGACAGGATGGGACCACCTCTACTAGTAGTCAAGAGAAGGCGGACCTCTTTGCTGAACACTTTGCTACCAAAATGCAAGTTCCTGATCCACCAAGGGACCCTCCTTGGCTAGCTGCAAGAACTGTGTCAAAACTGTCAGTGGTGACAATAAGGCAGGAGGAGGTGCATTTCCTTCTTAAATCACTTGACCAAGAAAAGGCTGTGGGCCCAGACAAGTTGAGCCCAAGATTGTTGAGAAGATGTGCAGACCAGCTGGCAGCACCTCTAACTCGCATCTTTCAGCACTGCCTAGTACAGTGTAAATGGCCCTCTCCATGGAAAGAGGCAAATGTAGTCCCTGTTCACAAAAAGAAGAGCATAGCAGAAATCAGCAACTACAGACCAGTGTCACTCCTGTCAATCACTGGTAAGATCCTTGAGACAATAATCTCAAGACAAATGACAGATTTTTTTGACTACCACTCACTACTTTGTGATCGTCAATATGGCTTCAGGAAAGGTTACTCTGCTGCTGATCTGTTGTTAAACCTCTCCACTAAGTGGCACCAGTCACTGGATGAATCCAAAGTCAGCTGTGTGGTAGCACTGGACATTGCTGGCGCTTTCGACCGGGTGTGGCACCAGGGCCTCTTAGCAAAACTTCAAGCACTGGGAATTGCAGGCTCTACGCTATGTCTCCTCAGTGATTACCTTCATGGTAGATCTCTAAGTGTAGTCCTCAATGGAACGGAATCAGCAAGGCATCCTATTGGGGCAAGCGTTCCACAAGGAAGCGTGCTGGGTCCACTGTTATGGAATGTCTACTTCAACGACCTTCTTCATCTCATCCCAGAATCACATGCATATGCAGACGACTGTACACTGACATTCACTTATCCAAGAGAAGAAATGCCAGCTGCTCTAAGCTACATCAATCACCAGCTGAGAGCTATATCAGCTTGGGGAAATAGATGGCAAGTAACATTTGCACCTGAGAAAACGCAAATGATGATCGTCTCTAGGCACCATGATGGTAATGCTGGTGCAGTAGTAAGGATGAATGGGAGGATGTTGGCACCTGGAGAAGAAGTTGATATCCTTGGGGTGAAATTTGACTCCAAACTAACCATGAAGAACCATGTTGTAAATCTTGCAAACAAGGCAGCCAGGAAGCTTACAGCACTTCGCCGTATCTCGCATCTGCTTAACAGTAGGGGTTGCAAGATCCTGTACGAGGCACAAGTACGCTCACACCTTGAGTATGCTCCACTTTCTTGGTTTGCCTGCCCCCCCTCTCATCTGCGACTGCTTGACAGAGTAGAGAACAGAGCAAGACGTCTCATCTCTCGCCTGGACCCATCCTGGATAGATCTGTCATTTCAGCAGAGCCTTCAACATAGGAGGGATGTGGGTGGCCTTACTGTTATGTACAAGGCCAATATTGTCAAAATACCACACTTGGATCCACTTCGAGGACAGCGTGAAACAAGCTTTTATGCCACAAGACGGGCAGAAAGCAGCAACTTCACTCTGGCTGTACCCTTCTCCAGAACATCACTCCATCTGAGATCATATATACCCAGGATGACTCGAGTATGGAACACATTCGTACAGCATAATGATGTCAACGAGATAAAGTCAGTTGATCAAATGAAAATGCTGGCCCACAGATGGCTCCAACTTCATCCTGTCCCGTACTTGTATGTCTCATAACAATAAAAATGCTTTCAAATGAGCTGATGTAGGTAACAGCTCTTAGCTTGCCAATAAAGTTAGGAATCCTTAACCTGTAATATAGCTGTCAATAAAGCTAGGGATCCTTAACCTTGTCAAACCCTGTGTAAAAAAAAAAAAAAAAAAAAAAAAAAAAAAAAGAGAGAGAGAGAGAGAGAGAGAGAGAGAGAGAGAGAGAGAGAGAGAGAGAGAGAGAGAGAGAGAGAGAGAGAGAGAGAGATTCATATGTATTCGATTGTCTGATAACAAATTAAGAAAGAGAATGAAAACAGATAATAACAAGGAAAAACCATAAATGGATGTGGACTAACTGAAATATTGACTAGAGAAGCGGTTGCTTAGAAACAGGGCAAGTATTTCTCGACGCTAGACTTTTGGTCATCTGGCCGAGGCCTTCCGCTGGCTTACCGATCCACCCCTTTAAAAACTATGGTCATATTTATAACCACTGTATTATACCCACCTGCGTAGTAACAGGATACTTAAATTTAATCCCAGCAATGCAGGATTTTGAAAATTAACGAAGTGGCAAGAAGATTTCAAACTGAGTTTAGTCTCAGGGGACCGTGGCCGCAATCAGCACATATGGAAAAGGACCTTGGACTGAGTATAGTCGTGGGCATAACACCAGGACACATCAACCCCCCTTCCCCCCCCAAAAAAAAAAATAAAAACAGCAAATTCTCATTTCGCAAATGAAAGAGCAGTTCTCAGGAATCTCACCAAAAGTTCTTCACAGCCTTACGTTAGGCCTACCTTGGAATATACAGCACCAGCATAGGAATATCATTAAATATGTTAGGCCTATTATGGAATATATAGCACCAGCATGGAATACTCATTAAATATGTTAGGCCTATCATGGAATATATAGCACCAGCATGGAATACTCATTAAATATGTTAGGCCTATCATGGAATATATAGCACCAGCATGGAATACTCATTAAATATGTTAGGCCTATCATGGAATATATAGCACCAGCATGGAATACTCATTAAATATGTTAGGCCTATCATGGAATATACAGCACCAGCATGGAATACTCATTAAATATGTTAGGCCTATCATGGAATATATAGCACCAGCATGGAATACTCATTAAATATGTTAGGCCTACCATGGAATATACAGCACCAGCATGGAATACTCACTGAATATGTTAGGCCTACCATGGAATATATAACACAAGCATGGAATACTCATTAAATATGTTAGGCCTACCTTGAAATATATAACACCAGCATGGAATGCTCACTAAATAGGATATGCTAAGAAACTGGAAAATGTGTAGGGGAATTCTACTAAGCTAGTCTTAGAGCTAAGAGTGATGAACCATGAGGAGAGGCTAAAGAAACTGAACCTCATGGTATTAAAGGATAGAATTACAAGAGTGGACATAATGAAATGCACAATACTCAGAAAACGTGTCAGAGTAGACAGGGATAGACTCTTAAGAAGACAGGTAATGGGTGCCTTCAGGCACAGATGAATGAAGAAACAGGGGATGACGCATGCTCCATACAAAGTTTTAAGAAAATGTGTGACATGGCCCAAAAGAATAGGAGGAAGTTAATCTAGCAAGCATTAAGTTAAGCGGAATAGCTAGGAACTGAAGCAGAAACTCTGCAATCACTGATAGATGAGTACACTAACACACACACACACACACACACACACACACACACACACACACACATACACACACACACATACACACATACACACACACATTTTCTTGGACTGCAAGAAGGCGTTTGACACAGTTCCACACAAGAGATTAGTACAAAAACTGGAGGACCAAGCAGGGATAACAGGGAAGGCACTACAATGGATCAGGGAATACTTGTCAGGAAGACAGCAGCGAGCCATGGTACGTGGTGAGGTGTCAGAGGGGCACCTGTGACCAGCGGGGTCCCACAGGGGTCAGTCCTAGGACCAGTGCTGTTCCTGGTATTTGTGAACGACATGACGGAAGGAATAGACTCCGAAGTGTCCCTGTTTGCAGGTGACATGAAGTTGATGAGAAGAATTCATTTTATCGAAGACCAGGCAGAACTACAAAGGTATCTGGACAGGCTGCAGACCTGGTCCAGCAATTGGCTCCTGGAGTTCAACCCCACCAAGTGCAAAGTCATGAAGATTGGGGAAGGGCAAAGAAGACTGCAGACGGAATACAGTCTAGGGGGGCCAGAGACTAAAACCTCACTCAAGGAAAAAGATCTTGGGGTGAGTATAACACCAGGCACATCTCCTGAAGCGCACATCAACCAAATAACTGCTGCTGCATATGGGCGCCTAGCAAACCTCAGAACAGTATTCCGACATCTTAATAAGGAATCGTTCAAGACCCTGAACACCGTGTACGGTAGGCCCATATTGGAGTATGCGGCACCAGTCTGGAATCCACACCCAGCCAAGCACGTAAAGAAACTAGAGAAAGTGCAAAGGTTTGCAACAAGACTAGTCCCAGGAATGTCCTACGAGGACAGGTTAAGGGAAATCAACCTGAGGACACTGGAGGACAGGAGAGATAGGGGGGACATGATAACGACATACAAAATACTGAGAGGAATTGACAAGGTGGACAAAGACAGGATGTTCCAGAGATGGGATACAGCAACAAGGGGACACAGTTGGAAGTTGAAGACACAGATGAATCACAGGGATGTTAGGAAGTATTTCTTCAGCCACAGAGTAGTCAGGAAGTGGAATAGTTTGGGAAGCGATGTAGTAGAGGCAGGATCCATACATAGCTTTACGCAGAGATATGATAAAGCTCACGGTTCAGGAAGAGTGACCTAGTAGCGACCATTAAAGAGGTGGGGCCAGGAGCTTGGACTCGACCCCTGAAACCTCAACTAGGTGAGTACAACTAAGCGAGTACGCACACACACTAACACACAGACCACTGGGCACAGGGACAAGAGACGGAGAAGAGATTGAAGAGAAGAAAGCTGCAATAGAGGCAACTAAATCGAATCAGGGGATCCAAAAGGAACTGCAGTGGTAAAATGAAAGGGAGAGGTCAATCTTTGTTTTTGGTCTCTAGGAAGTTGAAGGAAAAACTTATGAAGTATGAAGACAGGGGGAGAGTAAATTGAAAGTATCATGAAAACAATAGGAGAGGATGACATGACCCAGCTGACAAATTTATTGAGAATAGAGGGGTTTGCAAGAGGAAAAAGCCGGCTAATCAAAGTGATTTTCAAGGCAGAATCTGCACGAAACAGGATCCTGCAGGAGAAAGCATGACTAAGGGACATATCAGAAGGGTGTACCTCGACTGTGACAGAACACGAGAAGACAGAAACTGAAAGAGAGGGTACAAAGACGCAAGGAGGAAAGAGAGGCAAAAACTGAGATGGGCAGGAGAACCCAGACTCAGGAGAAGAAACAAATACAACCTCCCTCAGAACCACCTACAGAAGGCCATCAACCCCACAATCCCAGTGCACCCCTAACAATCTAACCTCCACAATCCACATGTTGTACCCATTGTCTCCAGCCCCTCTCAACACAAACCTCCTTCACAGCAACCCGCCATAGTTCCTCGGCGCACAACCGAGGAGAAGGTGAAGAAGCTGCTATGTGAACTTGATACCTCAAAGGCTGTGGGACTGGACATCTCTCTGTGGGTCCTTAGAGAGGGGGCATAGATGCTGTGTGTGCCACTAACAAAAATCTTCAGCACATCCATTAAAGATGGACAACTACGTGAGGTATGGAAGGTGGGAAATGTAGTCCCAATTTTTAAGAAAGGTGACAGACACGAGGCATTAAACTACAGACCAGTGTCAATGACGTGTATAGTATGCAAAATCATGGAGAAGATTTTCAGGAGGAAAGCGGTGGAGCACCTAGAAAGGGACAAGCTTATAAACGATAATCAGCATGGTTTCAAGGAAGGGAAATCCTGTGTCACAAGCCTACTGGAGTTTTATGACAAGGTAGCAGAAGTTGGACACTAGAGAGAGGGGTGGGTAGATTGCATCTTCTTGGACTGCAATAAGGCCTTCAACACAGTTCCTCACAAGAAGATAGTGCAAAAACTGGAGGATCAGGCACGCATCACAGGAAAGGCACTGCAATGAATCAGAGAATACCTGACAGGAGGCAACAACGAGTCACAGAAGGTGACGAGGTGTAAGTGGGCGCCTGTGACGAGCAGGGTTCCACAGGGATCACCTAGGGACCAGTGCTGTTTTTGGTATATGTGAACAACATGACAGAAAGGATAGACTCAGAAATATCCCTGTGTGCAGATGATGTGAAGTTAACCAGGAGAATTAAATTCGGATGAGGTTCAGGCAGGACAACAAAGAGACCTGGACAGGCTGGAAGCTTCGTCCAGCAACTGGAGCAGGCCAAATACAAAGTTATGAAGATCGGGGAAGGGAAAAGAAGACCGCAGACAAAGACTACAAACCCTATTCAAGGAAAAGGATCTTTGGATGAGTATAATACCGAGCACATCTGAGGTGCACATCAACCAGATAACTGCTGCAGCAAATGGGTGTCTGGCAAACCTAAGAATAGCGTTCCGATATCTCAACAAGGAATCGTTCAAAACTCTGTACACAGTGTACGTCAGGCCCATATTGGAGTATGAAGCGCCAGTTTGGAACCCACACCTGGTCAAGCGCGTCAAGAAACTAGATTTGCAACAAGACTAGAAAGGTTAAGAGAAATCGGCTAGACAACACTGGACAACAGGAGGGTCAGGGAAGACATGATAACGACATATAAAGTACTACGAGGAAATGATAAGAAGGACAAAGACAGGATGTTCCAGATATGGGACAAAGAAATAAGGGGTCACAATCGGAAGCTGAAGACTTAGAAGAGTCAAAGGGATATTAGGAAGTATTTCTTCAGTCATGTAGTTGCCAGGAAGTGGAATAGTCTGGGAAGTGACGTAGTGGAGGCAGGAACCATACGTAGTTTTGAGACGAGGTTCGATAAAGCTCACGGAGCGGGGAGAGTAAAACCAAGTAGCGATCAGTGAAGAGGCGGGGCCAGAAGCTTTGAACCGATCCCTGCAATCACAAATAGTTGAGTACAAATATGTTGAGTACACACGAGACTAGTTCGGGAGCTAAGCGGTTCTACCGGGAGAAGTTAAGAGAACTCAAGCTGACGACACTGTAACCAGGAAGGATTGGAGGGACATAATAACGACGTATAAGATATTGAGAGGAATTCAAAAGATGAACAGGTCCAGAATGTTTCAGAGATGGGTCATAGGAACACTGGGATACAACTGAAAGTTAACTCAGATGAGTCATAGCGATGTTAGGAAGTATTTCTTCAGCCTTAGAGTTGTCAGGAAGCAGAACAATCTGGAGAGTGATGTAATGGAGGCAGGATCCATACATTGATTTAAGACCAGGTATGACAAGGCTCTTGGAGCACGGAGAGTATCTAGAAGTGACTAGCAAACAGGCAGGGCCAGGAGCTGTGACTCGACCCCCTGCAACCACAAGTTGGCGAGTAAAAATAGGTGAGCACACATACACACACACACACACACACACACACACACACACACACACACACACACACACACACACACACACACACACACACACACACACACACACACACACACACACACACACACACACACACACACACACAACACACATACAACACACACACACACACACACACAACACACACACACACACACACACACACACACACACACACACAACTAATATTATTTTGTATATGAAACCGAGTGTCTTTTTTTTTTATATAAACACTCTTGTGCTGATTTTTTTTCAATTATTATTATTATAATAAAAAAGAAACGCTAAGCCACAAGGGCTATACAGCGGATTTTTTTTCCAAGAAAATGTCGATGTAGCTGCCACCTGTGATTTTCATATGAAACTTGTGTTAATATTTGTTACCATATAACAACAACAATGGAAAGTTCTACATTTTCTCTCATCCTCTGAAAATAAACAATAATTACATTCACTTCCCAGGGAAGTTGTATATTTTATTTACACTGAATATTTTAACTCCTTATTCAAATACTTAAGATCTTTGTTATCAAACTGATAATCAGTCATAATAATAAATTATCTTTGTTTATTAATATTAATACTTGGTAGCCCAGAGTGTCTCCTGCAGAACTAGAATATTGTCAGCTACATCAATCTCGTCTTCCATAACTTCCTACAGGACTCTCGTTTAAAACTTCAGAGTGCTTTATCTGATCACCTTCAGATTTTTAACCCTCCTGGTTCATTAATACTAGGCGAAAGGTTTTGGAACATTTGAGAAGTGCAAGTATCTAGTTTATTACATTATATATATATATATATATATATATATATATATATATATATAGTATATATAATATATATATATATATATATATATATATATATATATAATATATATATATATATATATATATATATATATATATATATATATATATATATATATATATATATATATATATATATATATTATATATATATATATATATATATATATATATATATATATATATATATATATATATATATATATATATATATATATATATATATATATATATATATATATATATATATATATATATATATATATATATATATATATATATATATATATATATATATATATATGTATATATATATATATATATATATATATATATATATATATGTATATATATATATATATATATATATATATATATATATATATATATATATATATATATATATATATATATATATATATATATATATATATATATATATATATATATATATATATATATATATATATATATATATATATATAAGTAGTCGATTTTTCCACTGGGGGAGGAACTTCCGGTTGGGCCTTTCCCTGGGCGAGGAACTTCCGGTTTGGGCCTTCCACAGAGCGAGGAACTTCCGGTTGGGCCTTCCACTGAGCGAGGTATCCGGTCTAGGACCAGCAGCTGGAGGGTCACCTTTTCACACCTAGGTGTTACTTCCGGTTTTGACCTTGACCTCGCCCTCGAGACTACCTCACCCTTGACCCCCCCAACCAGTACCCCCGCCCCACGACCCCCCCTTCGCGACCCCCGCCCCGCGCGCCCGCGCGCCCGCGCGCCCGCCCGCGCGCCCGCCCGCGCGCCCGCCCGCGCGCCCCCGCCCCGCCCGCGCGCCCGCCCGCGCCCTTCGCGAGCCCCGCCCGCGCCTTCTGCTGCGCCTTCTGCAGCGTCGTCCGGATCGCCCCCGCGCCTCGAATTTTTTTCCGATTTTTTTCGAATTTTTTTTGAATTTCATTTTCTTATGCTCTCCATCTCCTCGGATCAAGGTTTTTGGATTCCCCCCTATGGGGTTTTTCGAAATTCTCCATCTCCTCAGATCAAATTT
This sequence comes from Cherax quadricarinatus, assembly GCF_038502225.1. Classification (NCBI taxonomy): domain Eukaryota; kingdom Metazoa; phylum Arthropoda; class Malacostraca; order Decapoda; family Parastacidae; genus Cherax; species Cherax quadricarinatus. The sequence goes on along the minus strand of NW_027196024.1, from coordinate 58,085 downwards.
TTTGGGTACCCCTCCTTTCACCCCCATCCCCAAACAATTTCTCGAAATCAAATTCTCCATCTCCTTGGATCAAGTTTTTTTTGGGTACCCCTCCTTTCACCCCAAATTTTCTCGACAATACCATGACTCCATCTCCTCGGATCAAGTTTTTTGGATCCCCCCCTATGGGGTTTTCGAAATTCTCCATCTCCTTGGATCAAATTTTTGGATTACCCCTCCCACTTTCACCCCCATCCCAAAATTTCTCGATATTACAAGTTTTTGCATTCCCCCCTATGGGGGTTTTCGAAATTCTCCATCTCCTCAGATCAAATTTTTAAGGTTCCCCCTCCCACTTTCACCCCCCCCCCCCAATCCCAAAAATTTCTCGATAATACAAGTTTTTGGATTCCCCCCCCCCTATGGGGGTTTTGAATTTCTTATGATCACCTTGGATCAAATTTTTGGATTACCCCTCCCACTTTCACCCACCCCCCAACCTCAAATTTTTCTCGATAATACCAAGTTTTTGGATTCCCTCCTATGGGGTTTTCGAAATTCTCCATCTCCTTGGATCAAGGTTTTTTGGATTGCCCCTCCTTCCACCCCCCATCCCCAAAAAATTTCTCAATATTACCAAGTTTTTGCATTCCCCCCTCTGGGTTTTTTTTCGAAATTCTCCATCTCCTCGGATCAAATTTTTGAGGTTCCCCCTCTCACTTTCACCCCCATCCCAAAATTTCTCAATATTACCAAGTTTTTGGATTCCCCCCTATGGGGGTTTCGAAATTCTCCATCTCCTCGGATCAAGTTTTTTGGATTCCCCCCTATGGGGGTTTTCGAAATTCTTATGATCTCCTCGGATCCCCCCATCCCACTTTCACCCCCACCCCAAAATTTCTCGATATTACCAAGTTTTTGGATTCCCCCCTATGGGGGTTTCGAAAGTCTCCATCTCCTCGGATCAAGTTTTTTGGATTCCCCCCTATGGGGTTTTCGAAATTCCTCGGATCAAGTTTTTGGAATCCCCCCTCTGGGTATAAGCATTCAAATGAACTCCTCCTATGGGGGCATGCTTACTACAGGTCTAATGAAGGGTGTTTACTCGGCGGTCAGTGACGTCACGTGTTGACCCAGCACACAGGTTGAATCTTGTATACCCTTTTAATTAATAAGGGGACATAGCAGTGACGTCACGCGCACACAGGCTGAATCTTTGTCGATCCTTTTAGTTCATTCAAGTTAATAAGGGGATATAGTACCTACATCATAGGGAAAACATTTTCATCATCAGAAAGACACATTTTTTTCGTTAATACCCACAATTTCTTTACAACACAAGTCTAGACATTTTTTAACTATTTCATCTCAGGTCACTCCCCACGAAGTAACCTCCCAAACCCTCACACTCCAACCATCACCTCACAATTTTCACTCATAACCCCAATTTTTCTCGTTTTAACCCTTTTAGTTCATTAAAGTTAATAAGGGGACACATGCATCAGAAAGTCACCACATCGCTTACATCCACTTTTCGTTAAATTCACTACTCACAATTTTACATATTACGAAGTTAAATACGCACTTTTACTTTGAACATCTTCAAAACACTCATAAATCATTTGAATACTCACAAAAACATCATTCGAACACCCCCAAAATCACCTCTGAATACTCCCAGAACACCTTCATAAGTACTCTTGCACATCATTTGAACACCTTCATAAGTACTCTCTTAATCATTTGTACACCTTCAAAAAACACCTTTGAATACTCACATAAACACCCTTGAACACCTTCAAAACACCTTTGAATAACCTCAAAACACCTTTGAACACCTTCAAAACACCCTTGATCACCTTCAAAACACCCTTGAACACTCTCAAAAACAACATTTGAACACACTCAAAACACCTTTGAACATTTCCAAAACACTATTTGAGTACTCCCAAATAAGATTTGACATCTCTAATTTATCTGCACTTACACATTTCATTAAATTACAACTCATCCCCTCAGTCTCCAGACTAGGCATTTTCTCGTTTTTACCCTTTTAGTTCATTAAAGTTATTAAGGGGACACAATACATCAGAAAAAAGTCACAAAAACTAACTCAAACACTTTACTTTGAACACCCCCAAAGTACTCTCATAATCATTTGAATACTCACATAAACACCCTTGAACACCTTCAAAACACCTTTGAATATCGTTTTAAACTAATTTCATCACAACCCACTTATATCATCTTTTTTCGGTAACTCTAATTCGACTACACTACCCTCATCAATTACCAACAAATTTTACACGTTTTAACTAATGTCATCACTGTAACCAAGATTTTCACAAAAAAAAAAAAACTCTATGACACCTAACACACACGCACACACACACCCCACAACACCCACAATTTTTCTCGTTTTAACCCTTTTAGTTCATTAAAGTTAATAAGGGGACACACTACATCAGAAAAAGTCCCAACAACAACCCACTTATAACATCTTTTTTCGGTATCTCTAGTTCGACAACAACACCCACATCCCACAACACCCACGAACATTTCCAAAACACTATTTGAGTACTCCCAATTACACCACTGATTACTACTAAAACACCACTGAATTCAATCAAAAACACCCTTCAACACCTTCAAACACCCTTGAACACCTTCAAAACACTCTTGAACACTTTTCAAAAACACCTTTGAACATTTCCAATCAACACTGAAACACTTCCAAAAAACACAATTTGAGTACTCCCAATTACACCACTGAATACTACTAAAACACCGCTGAATTCAATCAAAACACCCTTCAACACCTTCAAAACACCTTTGAACACCTTCAAAACACCTTTGACACCTTCAAAAACACCTTTGAACATTTCCAATCAACACTGAAACACTTCCAAAAAAAACACAATTTGAGTACTCCCAATTACACCACTGAATACTACTAAAACACCGCTGAATTCAATCAAAACACCCTTCAACACCTTCAAAACACCTTTGAACACCTTTGAACACCTTCAAAAAAACAACATTTGAACACACTCAAAACACCTTTGAACACCTTTGAACATTTCCAAACAACACTGAAACACTTCCAAAAACACCATTTGAGTACTCCCAAATACACCACTGAATACTAAAACACCACTGAATACACTCAAAACACCACCAAAATCACCATAAACTAAGATCAACACCCACATCCCACAACACCCACAACCCACAACACCCACATTTTTTTTCTCGTTTTATCTAATTTCATCAGAAAGTCACAACACCCACACCCCCCATTTTTTTCTCGTTTTAACCCTTTTAGTTCATTAAAGTTAATAAGGGGACACACTACATCAGAAAAAGTCCCAACAACAACCCACTTATAACATTTTTTTTCGGTATCTCTAGTTCGACAACAACACCCACAACACCCACATCCCACAACACCCATGAACATTTCCAAAACACTATTTGAGTACTCCCAATTACACCACTGATTACTACTAAAACACCGCTGAATTCAATCAAAACACCCTTCAACACCTTCAAACACCCTTGAACACCTTCAAAACACTCTTGAACACTTTTCAAAAACACCTTTGAACATTTCCAATCAACACTGAAACACTTCCAAAAACACCATTTGAGTACTCCCAATTACACCACTGATTACTACTAAAACACCGCTGAATTCAATCAAAACACCCTTCAACACCTTCAAACACCCTTGAACACACTCAAAACACCCTTCAACACCTTCAAAACACCTTTGAACACCTTCAAAACACCTTTGAACACATTCAAAACACTCTCATAATCATTTGAACACACTCAAAACACCTTTGAATAACCTCAAAACACCTTCGAACACCTTCAAAACACCCTTGAACACCCTTGATCACCTTCAAAAAAAACAACATTTGAACACACTCAAAACACCTTTGAACACCTTTGAACATTTCCAAACAACACTGAAACACTTCCAAAAACACCATTTGAGTACTCCCAAATACACCACTGAATACTAAAACACCACTGAATACACTCAAAACACCACCAAAATCACCATAAACTAAGATCAACACCCACATCCCACAACACCCACAACCCACAACACCCACAATTTTTTCTCGTTTTATCTAATTTCATCAGAAAGTCACAACACCCACACCCCCCCATTTTTTTCTCGTTTTAACCCTTTTAGTTCATTAAAGTTAATAAGGGGCCACACTACATCAGAAAAAGTCACAAAAACAACCCACTTATAACGTCTTTTCGGTATCTCTAGTTCGACAACAACACCCACATCCCACATCACCCACATCCCACATCCCCCACACACACACACAGACACACACACACACATCCCTAACCTAGCCTAACCTAACCTAACTTATCCTAACCTAACCTAACCTAACCTAACCTAACCTAACCTAACCTAACTTATCCTAACCTAGCCTAACCTAACCTAACCTTACCTAAATTATCCTAACCTAACCTAACCTAGCCTAACCTAACCTAACTTAACCTAACCTAACCTAACCGAACCTACCCTAACCTAACCTTACCTAACCTAACCTAGCCTAACCTAACCTAACCTAACTTAACCTAACCCAACCTAACCTAACCTAACCTAGCCTAACCTAACTTAACCTAACCTAACCTAACCTACCCTAACCTAACCTAACCTAACCTATCTTAACCTTACCTAACCTAACCTAGCCGAACCTATCCTAACCTAACCTAAAATATATTGGAACACTTCCAAAATACATTAGAGTACTCCAGAATTACTTTGAACGACTCCATTTTTGGATATTTCCAAATTAGTTTTGAAAACTTTATCGTAAAATCGAACATTATTTTTCTTGTTGGTAAAACACACTCAATGGTAGAAATATTTACTCGATTTCCGAATAGAAGCACTGTCCTCGCTCTGAGAGACTCATTGTGGGTCACCCCAACACATGGTGTAATGCGCTTCACACCCAAGGTAGAACATAACACCTGCGTCAACTCAGGACAGACAGGCGCCATGTAATGCGGGTAACATCCAAGGTAGAAAATCATCTCTTTCCAGACCAACTGTCTATCCTAACCTAACCTAACCTAACCTAATTCCTAACCTAACCTAACCTCACCTAACCGAACCTAACCTAACTCCATCAATCACCTCTATCCTAACCTAACCTAACCTAACCTAACCCAACCTAACTCCATCAAACACCTCTATCCTAACCTAACCTAACCTATCCTAACCTAACCTAACTCCATCAAACACCTCGAATACTACCTAACTTAACCTAACCTAACCTTACCTAACCTACCGAACCTAACCTAACCTAACCTAACCTATCCTAACCTGTCCCAACCTAACCTAACCTAACCTATCCTAACCTAACCTAACCTAACCTAACCTAACTTATCCTAAGCTAACCTAACCTAACTTATCCTAACCTAACCTATCCTAACCTAACCTAAACACTGACTAACTTTGAACCAACTCTGAACACCACTGATCTTCTTCAAAAAATGCTCTGCACATCATTTGAACACCTTCAAAAAAAAACACCATCAAACACCTCCGAATACTCCCAAAAAAAACACTACTGATTACTACCAAATCACCACTGAATACTACCAATCACCGTCAAAATCACCAGAAACTAAGTTTAACATCACCATCTAACATCCTTTTTATAGAAATCCCCTCAAATCACTATAACCAAGAACTCCCTCCCCATTTGGCGCATAAAAAAAAAGCATGAACACAAACCTAATACGCAAACACTTAGTACATGATCACCATCAACTGAAAACATATCTTATACACACACATAATATAAGACAATCACCAACTACAATCACCCATGTTCACTTACCTCAAAATCACTAATATCACAGAAAACAATCATTTTTATAAACATTTCACACACACACACACACAAAAAAAAAAAATCATATTTGACAATATCTAAGCGCACTCACCTCACTACCACCAACACACGATGTCTCACCTCACAGGACCGACGAGCTCACCTCCAGTGACGTCACACTCCCATTGTGTTACTTGGTGGTTGGTAACATCACACCTAACCCCCCTTGTTTCAACCTGTTGTACCCTACATTATCTAAGAACACTATATCCAAGACGATTACCAGATTTTATGATCCCCAACACCAAGATCACAGAAAACACACATTTTTATAATTATTCACACAAAAATCACGATCACCAATTCCATATCATGTTTACCGTCATCTATCAACACTAATCACCAAGATCACCAAAAAATCTAAGATCATGCATCTCAAAACTACTATGATCACTGAAAACACTTATTTTTAAACATTCGCACAAAAATAAGACATACACAAAAATACCACAACACTTCCACCAACATCTATAACATAACATGAGCACTATAACATATCACTATCACAAAAAAAATAATACACAAACACCCACATATTATACATTTCAATTGGAAATTTAAGACATGAGACATACACACCAAATCTAAGACATTCACCTCCAACTAAGACATACACATCACCCTTAAAACTTCCTTCCTTATTCATTCCGCATATCTCCTAGAGCTGTTTTAACCCCGACGGATCCACCACGACGTAGGAGCCAGAGTGTAGTAGGTGGTGTTGGAGTGGTGATGGTTCCTCTGGCTCCTACGTCGTGATGGAACCGTCGGGGTTAAAACAGCTCTAGGAGATATACGGAATGAATAAGGAAGGAAGTTTTAGGGGTGATGTGTATGTCTTAGTTGGAGGTGAATGTCTTAGATTTGGTGTGTATGTCTCATGTCTTAAATTTCCAATTGAAAATGTATAATATGTGGGTGTTTGTGTATTATTTTTTTTGTGATAGTGATATGTTATAGTGCTCATGTTATGTTATAGATGTTGGTGGAAGTGTTGTGGTATTTTTGTGTATGTCTTATTTTTGTGCGAATGTTTAAAAATAAGTGTTTTCAGTGATCATAGTAGTTTTGAGATGCATGATCTTAGATTTTTTGGTGATCTTGGTGATTAGTGTTGATAGATGACGGTAAACATGATATGGAATTGGTGATCGTGATTTTTGTGTGAATAATTATAAAAATGTGTGTTTTCTGTGATCTTGGTGTTGGGGATCATAAAATCTGGTAATCGTCTTGGATATAGTGTTCTTAGATAATGTAGGGTACAACAGGTTGAAACAAGGGGGGTTAGGTGTGATGTTACCAACCACCAAGTAACACAATGGGAGTGTGACGTCACTGGAGGTGAGCTCGTCGGTCCTGTGAGGTGAGACATCGTGTGTTGGTGGTAGTGAGGTGAGTGCGCTTAGATATTGTCAAATATGATTTTTTTTTTGTGTGTGTGTGTGTGTGAAATGTTTATAAAAATGATTGTTTTCTGTGATATTAGTGATTTTGAGGTAAGTGAACATGGGTGATTGTAGTTGGTGATTGTCTTATATTATGTGTGTGTATAAGATATGTTTTCAGTTGATGGTGATCATGTACTAAGTGTTTGCGTATTAGGTTTGTGTTCATGCTTTTTTTTTATGCGCCAAATGGGGAGGGAGTTCTTGGTTATAGTGATTTGAGGGGATTTCTATAAAAAGGATGTTAGATGGTGATGTTAAACTTAGTTTCTGGTGATTTTGACGGTGATTGGTAGTATTCAGTGGTGATTTGGTAGTAATCAGTAGTGTTTTTTTTGGGAGTATTCGGAGGTGTTTGATGGTGTTTTTTTTTGAAGGTGTTCAAATGATGTGCAGAGCATTTTTTGAAGAAGATCAGTGGTGTTCAGAGTTGGTTCAAAGTTAGTCAGTGTTTAGGTTAGGTTAGGATAGGTTAGGTTAGGATAAGTTAGGTTAGGTTAGCTTAGGATAAGTTAGGTTAGGTTAGGTTAGGTTAGGTTAGGATAGGTTAGGTTAGGTTAGGTTGGGACAGGTTAGGATAGGTTAGGTTAGGTTAGGTTAGGTTCGGTAGGTTAGGTAAGGTTAGGTTAGGTTAAGTTAGGTAGTATTCGAGGTGTTTGATGGAGTTAGGTTAGGTTAGGATAGGTTAGGTTAGGTTAGGATAGAGGTGTTTGATGGAGTTAGGTTGGGTTAGGTTAGGTTAGGTTAGGTTAGGATAGAGGTGATTGATGGAGTTAGGTTAGGTTCGGTTAGGTGAGGTTAGGTTAGGTTAGGAATTAGGTTAGGTTAGGTTAGGTTAGGATAGACAGTTGGTCTGGAAAGAGATGATTTTCTACCTTGGATGTTACCCGCATTACATGGCGCCTGTCTGTCCTGAGTTGACGCAGGTGTTATGTTCTACCTTGGGTGTGAAGCGCATTACACCATGTGTTGGGGTGACCCACAATGAGTCTCTCAGAGCGAGGACAGTGCTTCTATTCGGAAATCGAGTAAATATTTCTACCATTGAGTGTGTTTTACCAACAAGAAAAATAATGTTCGATTTTACGATAAAGTTTTCAAAACTAATTTGGAAATATCCAAAAATGGAGTCGTTCAAAGTAATTCTGGAGTACTCTAATGTATTTTGGAAGTGTTCCAATATATTTTAGGTTAGGTTAGGATAGGTTCGGCTAGGTTAGGTTAGGTAAGGTTAAGATAGGTTAGGTTAGGTTAGGTTAGGGTAGGTTAGGTTAGGTTAGGTTAAGTTAGGTTAGGCTAGGTTAGGTTAGGTTAGGTTGGGTTAGGTTAAGTTAGGTTAGGTTAGGTTAGGCTAGGTTAGGTTAGGTAAGGTTAGGTTAGGGTAGGTTCGGTTAGGTTAGGTTAGGTTAAGTTAGGTTAGGTTAGGCTAGGTTAGGTTAGGTTAGGATAATTTAGGTAAGGTTAGGTTAGGTTAGGCTAGGTTAGGATAAGTTAGGTTAGGTTAGGTTAGGTTAGGTTAGGTTAGGTTAGGTTAGGATAAGTTAGGTTAGGTTAGGCTAGGTTAGGGATGTGTGTGTGTGTGTCTGTGTGTGTGTGTGGGGGATGTGGGATGTGGGTGATGTGGGATGTGGGTGTTGTTGTCGAACTAGAGATACCGAAAAGACGTTATAAGTGGGTTGTTTTTGTGACTTTTTCTGATGTAGTGTGGCCCCTTATTAACTTTAATGAACTAAAAGGGTTAAAACGAGAAAAAAATGGGGGGGTGTGGGTGTTGTGACTTTCTGATGAAATTAGATAAAACGAGAAAAAATTGTGGGTGTTGTGGGTTGTGGGTGTTGTGGGATGTGGGTGTTGATCTTAGTTTATGGTGATTTTGGTGGTGTTTTGAGTGTATTCAGTGGTGTTTTAGTATTCAGTGGTGTATTTGGGAGTACTCAAATGGTGTTTTTGGAAGTGTTTCAGTGTTGTTTGGAAATGTTCAAAGGTGTTCAAAGGTGTTTTGAGTGTGTTCAAATGTTGTTTTTTTTGAAGGTGATCAAGGGTGTTCAAGGGTGTTTTGAAGGTGTTCGAAGGTGTTTTGAGGTTATTCAAAGGTGTTTTGAGTGTGTTCAAATGATTATGAGAGTGTTTTGAATGTGTTCAAAGGTGTTTTGAAGGTGTTCAAAGGTGTTTTGAAGGTGTTGAAGGGTGTTTTGAGTGTGTTCAAGGGTGTTTGAAGGTGTTGAAGGGTGTTTTGATTGAATTCAGCGGTGTTTTAGTAGTAATCAGTGGTGTAATTGGGAGTACTCAAATGGTGTTTTTGGAAGTGTTTCAGTGTTGATTGGAAATGTTCAAAGGTGTTTTTGAAAAGTGTTCAAGAGTGTTTTGAAGGTGTTCAAGGGTGTTTGAAGGTGTTGAAGGGTGTTTTGATTGAATTCAGCGGTGTTTTAGTAGTAATCAGTGGTGTAATTGGGAGTACTCAAATAGTGTTTTGGAAATGTTCATGGGTGTTGTGGGATGTGGGTGTTGTGGGTGTTGTTGTCGAACTAGAGATACCGAAAAAAAATGTTATAAGTGGGTTGTTGTTGGGACTTTTTCTGATGTAGTGTGTCCCCTTATTAACTTTAATGAACTAAAAGGGTTAAAACGAGAAAAAAATGGGGGGTGTGGGTGTTGTGACTTTCTGATGAAATTAGATAAAACGAGAAAAAAAATGTGGGTGTTGTGGGTTGTGGGTGTTGTGGGATGTGGGTGTTGATCTTAGTTTATGGTGATTTTGGTGGTGTTTTGAGTGTATTCAGTGGTGTTTTAGTATTCAGTGGTGTATTTGGGAGTACTCAAATGGTGTTTTTGGAAGTGTTTCAGTGTTGTTTGGAAATGTTCAAAGGTGTTCAAAGGTGTTTTGAGTGTGTTCAAATGTTGTTTTTTTGAAGGTGTTCAAAGGTGTTCAAAGGTGTTTTGAAGGTGTTGAAGGGTGTTTTGATTGAATTCAGCGGTGTTTTAGTAGTATTCAGTGGTGTAATTGGGAGTACTCAAATTGTGTTTTTTTTGGAAGTGTTTCAGTGTTGATTGGAAATGTTCAAAGGTGTTTTTGAAGGTGTCAAAGGTGTTTTGAAGGTGTTCAAAGGTGTTTTGAAGGTGTTGAAGGGTGTTTTGATTGAATTCAGCGGTGTTTTAGTAGTATTCAGTGGTGTAATTGGGAGTACTCAAATTGTGTTTTTTGGAAGTGTTTCAGTGTTGATTGGAAATGTTCAAAGGTGTTTTTGAAAAGTGTTCAAGAGTGTTTTGAAGGTGTTCAAGGGTGTTTGAAGGTGTTGAAGGGTGTTTTTGATTGAATTCAGTGGTGTTTTAGTAGTAATCAGTGGTGTAATTGGGAGTACTCAAATAGTGTTTTGGAAATGTTCGTGGGTGTTGTGGGATGTGGGTGTTGTTGTCGAACTAGAGATACCGAAAAAAGATGTTATAAGTGGGTTGTTGTTGGGACTTTTTCTGATGTAGTGTGTCCCCTTATTAACTTTAATGAACTAAAAGGGTTAAAACGAGAAAAATTGTGGGTGTTGTGGGGTGTGTGTGTGCGTGTGTGTTAGGTGTCATAGAGTTTTTTTTTTTTTGTGAAAATCTTGGTTACAGTGATGACATTAGTTAAAACGTGTAAAATTTGTTGGTAATTGATGAGGGTAGTGTAGTCGAATTAGAGTTACCGAAAAAAGATGATATAAGTGGGTTGTGATGAAATTAGTTTAAAACGATATTCAAAGGTGTTTTGAAGGTGTTCAAGGGTGTTTATGTGAGTATTCAAATGATTATGAGAGTACTTTGGGGGTGTTCAAAGTAAAGTGTTTGAGTTAGTTTTTGTGACTTTTTTCTGATGTATTGTGTCCCCTTAATAACTTTAATGAACTAAAAGGGTAAAAACGAGAAAATGCCTAGTCTGGAGACTGAGGGGATGAGTTGTAATTTAATGAAATGTGTAAGTGCAGATAAATTAGAGATGTCAAATCTTATTTGGGAGTACTCAAATAGTGTTTTGGAAATGTTCAAAGGTGTTTTGAGTGTGTTCAAATGTTGTTTTTGAGAGTGTTCAAGGGTGTTTTGAAGGTGATCAAGGGTGTTTTGAAGGTGTTCAAAGGTGTTTTGAGGTTATTCAAAGGTGTTTTGAAGGTGTTCAAGGGTGTTTATGTGAGTATTCAAAGGTGTTTTTTGAAGGTGTACAAATGATTAAGAGAGTACTTATGAAGGTGTTCAAATGATGTGCAAGAGTACTTATGAAGGTGTTCTGGGAGTATTCAGAGGTGATTTTGGGGGTGTTCGAATGATGTTTTTGTGAGTATTCAAATGATTTATGAGTGTTTTGAAGATGTTCAAAGTAAAAGTGCGTATTTAACTTCGTAATATGTAAAATTGTGAGTAGTGAATTTAACGAAAAGTGGATGTAAGCGATGTGGTGACTTTCTGATGCATGTGTCCCCTTATTAACTTTAATGAACTAAAAGGGTTAAAACGAGAAAAATTGGGGTTATGAGTGAAAATTGTGAGGTGATGGTTGGAGTGTGAGGGTTTGGGAGGTTACTTCGTGGGGAGTGACCTGAGATGAAATAGTTAAAAAATGTCTAGACTTGTGTTGTAAAGAAATTGTGGGTATTAACGAAAAAAATGTGTCTTTCTGATGATGAAAATGTTTTCCCTATGATGTAGGTACTATATCCCCTTATTAACTTGAATGAACTAAAAGGATCGACAAAGATTCAGCCTGTGTGCGCGTGACGTCACTGCTATGTCCCCTTATTAATTAAAAGGGTATACAAGATTCAACCTGTGTGCTGGGTCAACACGTGACGTCACTGACCGCCGAGTAAACACCCTTCATTAGACCTGTAGTAAGCATGCCCCCATAGGAGGAGTTCATTTGAATGCTTATACCCAGAGGGGGGATTCCAAAAACTTGATCCGAGGAATTTCGAAAACCCCATAGGGGGGAATCCAAAAAACTTGATCCGAGGAGATGGAGACTTTCGAAACCCCCATAGGGGGGAATCCAAAAACTTGGTAATATCGAGAAATTTTGGGGTGGGGGTGAAAGTGGGATGGGGGGATCCGAGGAGATCATAAGAATTTCGAAAACCCCCATAGGGGGGAATCCAAAAAACTTGATCCGAGGAGATGGAGAATTTCGAAACCCCCATAGGGGGGAATCCAAAAACTTGGTAATATTGAGAAATTTTGGGATGGGGGTGAAAGTGAGAGGGGGAACCTCAAAAATTTGATCCGAGGAGATGGAGAATTTCGAAAAAAAACCCAGAGGGGGGAATGCAAAAACTTGGTAATATTGAGAAATTTTTTGGGGATGGGGGGTGGAAGGAGGGGCAATCCAAAAAACCTTGATCCAAGGAGATGGAGAATTTCGAAAACCCCATAGGAGGGAATCCAAAAACTTGGTATTATCGAGAAAAATTTGAGGTTGGGGGGTGGGTGAAAGTGGGAGGGGTAATCCAAAAATTTGATCCAAGGTGATCATAAGAAATTCAAAACCCCCATAGGGGGGGGGAATCCAAAAACTTGTATTATCGAGAAATTTTTGGGATTGGGGGGGGTGAAAGTGGGAGGGGGAACCTTAAAAATTTGATCTGAGGAGATGGAGAATTTCGAAAACCCCCATAGGGGGGAATGCAAAAACTTGTAATATCGAGAAATTTTGGGATGGGGGTGAAAGTGGGAGGGGTAATCCAAAAATTTGATCCAAGGAGATGGAGAATTTCGAAAACCCCATAGGGGGGGATCCAAAAAACTTGATCCGAGGAGATGGAGTCATGGTATTGTCGAGAAAATTTGGGGTGAAAGGAGGGGTACCCAAAAAAAACTTGATCCAAGGAGATGGAGAATTTGATTTCGAGAAATTGTTTGGGGATGGGGGTGAAAGGAGGGGTACCCAAAAAATTTGATCTGAGGAGATGGAGAATTTCGAAAAACCCCATAGGGGGGAATCCAAAAACCTTGATCCGAGGAGATGGAGAGCATAAGAAAATGAAATTCAAAAAAAATTCGAAAAAAATCGGAAAAAAATTCGAGGCGCGGGGGCGATCCGGACGACGCTGCAGAAGGCGCAGCAGAAGGCGCGGGCGGGGCTCGCGAAGGGCGCGGGCGGGCGCGCGGGCGGGGCGGGGGCGCGGGGCGGGCGCGCGGGCGGGCGCGCGGGCGGGCGCGCGGGCGCGCGGGCGCGCGGGGCGGGGGTCGCGAAGGGGGGGTCGTGGGGCGGGGGTACTGGTTGGGGGGGTCAAGGGTGAGGTAGTCTCGAGGGCGAGGTCAAGGTCAAAACCGGAAGTAACACCTAGGTGTGAAAAGGTGACCCTCCAGCTGCTGGTCCTAGACCGGATACCTCGCTCAGTGGAAGGCCCAACCGGAAGTTCCTCGCTCTGTGGAAGGCCCAAACCGGAAGTTCCTCGCCCAGGGAAAGGCCCAACCGGAAGTTCCTCCCCCAGTGGAAAAATCGACTACTTATATATATATATATATATATATATATATATATATATATATATATATATATATATATATATATATATATATATATATATATATATATATATATATATATATATATATATATATATATATATATATATATATATATATATATATATATATATATATATATATATATATATATATATATAAATATATATATATATATATATATATATATATATATATATATATAAATATATATATATATATATATAATATATATAATATATATATATATATATATATATATATATAATATATATATAATATATAAATACATATATATATATATATATATATATATATATATATATATATATATATATATATATATATATATATATATATATATATATTATATATATCAATAACAACACTGCGCTAGCCAAGGACTAGCACCCATGTTGTACTGGCCCGCCTCATGGTGAGCGAGAACCACTTGACGCTGTAACCCACAGGACAACCAAATCCTACAAGAATGGTACAGCCAGCAGAGCTAGCTGTTTTACCCCCATCCGAGGACATACGGATTAGTCCGACTATTGGCAGCTTGAATTTAACTTAAGCAAATGCAAGTTTATGCAAATTGAGAATAAGCAAGAAGACCAGAAACAGAGTAGACTCGGGGGACAGAAGCTACAAACTTCACTCAGGATCTTGGGATATGCATATTGCGGATCATATCTCCAAAGACACGCTAAGCTTAACCGAATAACTTTGGCAAATATGAGATTAACATCCATGACACTTGGTAAAGAGTCAGGCCTATTTTGGAGGATTTATCACCATCATGGAACTCATCTGGAAACACTTAATCAGAAACTGGAGAAAATGCAGAGGTATGCAGATATTGTAGTTCAATAACCACAAGAAATGGGACATAAGGAGAGGATAAGGGAACTGACTACTACAATCTTAGAGAAGAGAATTAGAAGAAACTTAATAACGAAATAGAAGAAAAATAATATGAGGATTTTATGGACAGCGATGAGAGGGTCGAGAAGCGGGAAACCGGTACACGAGGGCACAGTTACAAGTTAAAAATATAGATAAATTGTACGGCTGTCAGGAATTATATCTTCTGCCTTAGGGCGGCCAGGACAGTGGTGGAGACAGGCTTCATGCATACACTAATAATAAGAATGGGAATAATAAGAACCAAGACGGTAGGCGAGAATAAATCCAGCAAATGGCTGGGGTCGAATCTCAGCCGGAAGCTGAGATCCGACCCCAGCAACCACAAATAGGCGAGAATACAGGAATAAGCAACCTTCCCGCCTTTCACTGAAGCAAATTAAAAATATGCTGTTAATTAGAAAAAAGTTAATTACTTGTGGCCATTTACGCTTTCAAAACTCTGTTAAAATATAGAGTTTTAAGGCGATACACTAATTAGAGGAGGAGCTGGCGCAGCGACAACCTTGATAATATTGTTACCTTAGTTGTACTTTCCCGACGCTTAATATCCGGTGTTTTCCCTTCCCCCTCACCTCACTAACGTTTCCCCTCACCTGGCTTCCTCTCCCCTCATCTACCCCACACCCCCTGTATCTCTGGAACGCACGCCCTCCAGTCTCTCTCATGCACTACATCCGTTCTTTCCAACCCTCTCTCTCTCCCCCCCTCTCCCCTCTCTCCCCACCACACACACTAGCACCCCTCTGCCCAACCGACTGCCTCCCCACTTCCCCCCGTACTATCATCTTCCTTTTCCCTCTTCTCAACATGCTTCTTCATTTCTCCCCTATAATAACTTTTCTCTTCTCCTCCTTACCAATCCGATCCCCACTCTCAAACCTGACTCCTCTATCTTTCCCTCCCCCCGGTCTCAACACTCACCACCATCTTTCTCCCTATCCAGCAACTCCCTTATTTCTACCAATCCTTCTTTCTCCCCCAGAGAGAAAGAGAGAGAGAGAGAGAGAGAGAGAGAGAAGTAGCAGGATACATGGAGAACATGCAACACACACACATAAGCCACCGCGGCAACTGGCCACACATCACACATTACACCATCGACCAGGAGGCCAATTGATGAATGTCTGGTCGGGCAGTAACTTTTTTCATTATTACAAGACAAATTATATCTCCCACTTTTTCCGAAGTGTCCCTCCAGTATGGCTTAAAGATGCTTAATGTCCCTCTGCAGACAATTTTTCTTTGCTCGACTTGGCGAGCAATGAATATAGATGACGCCACTTGTGCTTCAACGATCCGGTTGTTAAGGCTATAATTGCTTCTCTGCAAGATATAGAATGCTGATAACCCGTGTGTATAAGTAGCAAATGAGGCTCGCTATCATCAAGACATCTAAGTGGGAGGAGGGCGCACGCGCATGCAAAAGTTGAGTGTGCGGCACGAGCCATGGACCAACAGTGGTCCACACACACTGGCAGACAGTTTTCACTCTGGTCTGGAACGGGAGAGAAGTGCTCGCTCCAGTGGTGCGCTACCACGTCTCTGCCGCTGTGATCACCAATGTTCCAGCGCTTTATCGCTACAACGATCATGCCCCAAAGCTGGAAATTATCTCTCTCTTTTCTTATATATCTCTGAACTCTCAGCCCTGACTTACGTATATATATATAAATATCGTCCTTTTAGGACCTGTTTTAATAAAAGCATGTTTGCAGTCTGTGTCTCAGTGATGGAAAAATGTAACAGATAAGTTTAATAACAAGTATTTACTAAGTGATTTAATATGTTTCAACCAAAAGGAAACAATAGAAAGTCACTTAGTTATTTGGTCTAATTTTGTCATATTTTTCAATTAAGCTTACATTCAGTGTGCAAAAGAAAAAAATCCATTAATCGCCGTATGAGAAAAGCTCTGAAGTGTTGCTGTGAAACTTGTGCTGCTGAAGATGGTACTAGCTCGTTCCTGCACACACTGGCTTACCATCGTCATAGTGATCGTCATTATCATCGTCTTGTCCATCCTCACACGTCTCTCCTCGGCTCAGGACATCTACGACGATGGTGAAGAAGGAGACGATGAGGTGGATCCTAATGAAGAATTCAAAAATAGTGAGTACTTACATCTTTACTCTTTAGAGGACAGTTTGGTGGTATGATCCTTAAGACGGACTGACCCACATGGGTTTAGCGCTTCTCTGTGACAATAATAATGAGTAGTGGTTATCAAAGAGAACTGAACCAAGATTCTAAACACTCGGTATTTTACATCGGTTCGAGAAAAGTGGCATTTTGAGGGCACCAATTAGTCCTTGAGTACACCTAGAGAGGGGCACTAAGAGATAAGTAATTGCGTTTGATTGACGTCGAATAAGGTTAATATAATCCAAGTAAACGTAAATTAACCAGGCAATTGCAATTTTACCGAATGATGACTATAAATATAGACATATATATTATTACCATAATCAAAATACAAGTATAAAGTCTAGGAGAGAGTCTAATTTTAAATGACCAGGAGTGAGCTTCAACAAGTCAGATAAAGTTAACTTGTTTGTGAGAAACCTGGTCCGAAATATTAACATACCTGCATTATCTTTATATCCCTACTTCTACCGACCCCTAATTTAGTCTGATCCTGAAGAAAGTAACACAAGTTGCAAGAATCGATTTTTTGTCTCTTTATGAGTGGACGGAGGATCGAGCCTCAACCACTCATTGATTTATCACTTCATGTAATTGTAAAGAAATCAAGTCTATGTTTAATGCAGAACAACCACTGGGGAAAAATATTGAAATTCCAAGCGACTTCGTGACTTCTCACATTATCCATAGGTAAAACTTGCGATTTTGGCTTGAATAGTAACGCTGTTCTTGCCGAATAAGGCAAGCGAAAATTTGTATATGCAATAATTTCGCGAAAATCATTCTGAACCTAACGAAAAAAGTACATTTCTTTCTGTTTGTTTATTATTAAATTATTGCAAACTTATCTAAAATATATTTAGTTGGATTAGGCTAAATTAAATTGCGCTTGTTATAATAAAGTTAGGTAAATTTTCTAAGATTCTTTTGGTGCATAATTATTAATTTTTACATTACCATAAATGAAAAAAAATATATATATTTAAACGTATGAGAGAAAATTTTAAAAAGGACTTAATTTTAAATGAGTTTTTGTTAAGTGACAAATTTTACCTATTCGGCACGACATATATATATATATATATATATATATATATATATATATATATATATATATATATATATATATATATATATATATATATTATATCAAGTACAGTATTTGAAATGAATACTGTACTAATGGTTAATCGATCTCAATGCCTTGGTATACAAGCGACTTGTTAGTGGGTTTACAGAGCGTAAATAGATAATAGAGTGAGGTGGGGCAGCCGAGCACACATCTCCAGCCTTATCTATACCTCCCATCATTGTCGTTTTTGCTGCTCATGGATCAATCGCGCCACACGTAAAGAATGCCACCCGAGAAGCAATTTATTTTCGGTTGAATGGTATACCGCCGACAGGAAGGGCGTACCAGCCATAGGAAGGGCGTACCAGCCATAGGAAGGGCGTACCATCCATAGGATGGGCGTACCGTCGACAGGAAGGGCGTACCATCTACAGAA
The DNA here is from genome assembly GCF_038502225.1 of Cherax quadricarinatus. Classification (NCBI taxonomy): domain Eukaryota; kingdom Metazoa; phylum Arthropoda; class Malacostraca; order Decapoda; family Parastacidae; genus Cherax; species Cherax quadricarinatus. Next base: position 39,650 of record NW_027196024.1, on the reverse strand, counting down.
AGGGCATACCATCCACAGGAAGGGCATACAATCGACAGGAAGGGCATACCATCGAAAGGAAGGGCATACCATCGACAGGAAGGGCATACCGTCCACAGGAAGGGCATACCATCCACAGGAAGGGCATACCATCCACAGGAAGGGCATACCATCCACAGGAAGGGCATACCATCCACAGGAAGGGCATACCATCCACAGGAAGGGCGTACCATCCACAGGAAGGGCATACCGTCCACAGGAAGGGCATACCATCCACAGGAAGGGCGTACCATCCACAGGAAGGGCATACCATCAACAGGAAGGGCATACCATCCACAGGAAGGGCATACCATCCACAGGAAGGCCATACCATCCACAGGAAGGGCATACCATCCACAGGAAGGGCATATCATCCACAGGAAGGGCATATCATCCACAGGAAGGGCATACCATCCACAGGAATGGCGTACTACCAACAGGATAGTATACTACCGACAGGAGGGACTTACTACCGACAGAATAGGCATAATGCCGAGAGAAATGACGTATTATCGAAAGGAATTTCGTAAATCCGATGGGAATTTTTAACTGCCGACAGGAAGTGCCTACTGAAACCTACAGAAACTTTGTGGATCATTGACCTTATCCTTCACAGGATTTGGTGGTCCAGTGATCTTATAATACAGAAGAATTGGTGGTCCAATGACCTTATACTGTAAAGGAATTGGTGGACCATTGACCTTATCCTACACAAGAATTTTCCGGTCCATTAACCTTATACTACAGTGGAGGTGGGGGTCCATTGACATTATCCTATACAGGAATTAGTGGTTCATTGACATTATCCTACACAGGAATTGTGGGTCCATTGACATTATCCTACACAGGTATTGGGGGTCCATTGACATTATCCTACAGAGGACTTGGTGGTCCATTAACCTTATACTACAGAGGAATTGTTGGTCCATTTGCCTTATACTGCAGAGAAATTGGTGGTTCAGTGGCCTTATACTGCAGAAGAATTGATGGTCTATTGGCCTTATACTACAGAGGAATTGGTTCATTGGCTTTATACTGCAGAAGAATTGGTGGTCCATTGGCCTTATACTAGAGGAATTGGTGGTCCATTGGCCTGATACTGGAGAGGAATTGGGGGTCCATTGGCCTTATACTACAGAGGAATTTGTGATCCATTGGCCTTATACTACAGAGGAATTGGTGGTCCATTGGCCTTATACTACAGAGGAATTGGTGGTTCATTGGCCTTATACTACACGGGAATTGGTGGTCTATTGACCTTATAGCTCAGGGAAACTGGTGGTTCATTGGCTTTATACTAGAGAAGAATACAGTGAAACTCATAACATTATGAAAAATCCTTTTATTTTTATCTCTCATTATTGGTGACAACAGTTCAGATCTCAAGTTTCCAGAAAGAAACACTTGCAGAAAATAAAAGGCTATTGAATTTGACGGGATCACTGTTAATCATGGACCAGTCATCGTTATTAAATTAGTCAATTTTTTTTTTTTAGATTTGTGGACTATCATGTGCATAGCAATCCTTAAGGCCGCAGTGCCTATGTATATTAATAACGCGGTATATACTGTTTGAGCCATATGTTTCTCTGTGTAAATACACTGACAGATATATACCTCTCTGAGTATCAGCCATTTAGTGATATGCACCTCTCGGTATACACACACACACCCACATACATACATTATATATATATATATATATATATATATATATATATATATATATATATATATATATATATATATATATATATATAGCAACGCTCATCTTGCCATATAGGACAAGTGAAAATTTGTGTATGCAATAATTTCGCCAAAATCATTCTGAACCTAACGAAAAAAATATATTTCACTGTGTTTGTTTAGTATTAAATTACTGTAAACAAATCTAAAATATATTTAGGTGTACATTACCAATAGTTCTTAGTGAAAACATTGGTTATAATTGCTTCCGTGTACAATCGTTGAGGGCTGTCAACTATCTATTAACTTTCTAGAGGAAAGCAGTATTTTATTTTCGTCCGTATAAATGCGTGATGGAGTGTCAACTAGCAATAAAGTTTCTAGTTTATCTACCGTTCATAATGTTTCTAACATTTCCATAAGAGCTAGAACGCTAGTTCTTGGAAGGTATATCACGGTTGGGGAAGAATAAATGCCACAATTCTCTGAGAGGGGGCAAGTGGATCTTCATCTAAAGGGCTTCATAATGGATTCTTCTCTGAAATGTGGTACAGTTGTGAATTTTATTCCCTAAATTAGCGGGTACAAAATCGGACTGAAATATGATCGATTGCAGATCACTGACCTGTACTGCAACGACTGAAATATGATCGATTACAGATCACTGACCTGTACTGCAACGACTGAAATATGATCGATTACAGATCACTGACCTGTACTGCAACGACTGAAATATGATCGATTACAGATCACTGACCTGTACTGCAACGACTGAAATATGATCGATTACAGATCACTGACCTGTACTGCAACGACTGAAATATGATCGATGACAGATCACTGACCTGTACAGCAATCTGCATTCACATTTCCCATTGCAGTTTTCTCTAAATTGCCATTCGTTCATCTGTCTGGTCTAACATACACGCAAACTGTTTTTTCTCGCCAAAGTTAGATTAGCTTATATAAGTTTATATAATGTTCTTTTTTTTTTAATGTATTTACGTATAATTAACAAGCAATAGCATAATTTTGAAATGCTGGGAGGCTTAGGTTTTTCATGATCTCTCTAAAAAAAAAAAGAGACAGAATTAAAGACGTACTCACCTATATGTAGTTGTAGATGTCGAGTCACAGCCACTGGCTCCTAGTATACTCTGAGTGTAATTCGGTATTTACTGTAAGCACGGTCTCTCAAGTGAAGTGTCATACTGACTGTGAGGGGCTGTCAGTCTAAGAATCTTCAGTTATTCTCCCTCTATTTACATGGAAAGTGAATTCCTCCAATTTCCATTTACTGTTTGTTTCTATGGGTCATGAAGTCAATGACTGAAAAAAAACACTACGTATGACATCTGACACCAGCAAGAAGATGCAACTAAATTTGTCAACAATGCTACAGAATTAAGAAAAAAACGTTAGGGTTCTAAAAATGCTGCCAAAATGATACGAAGGCAGAGTCTAAGACTGTTCCATATAAAAAATGAGTAAATAGTATATATATTATTCATATTTTTTTGTCAACACACCAGCCGTAGCCCACCGAGGCAGGGTGACCTATAACGAAAGTTTTTCTTTTTAAATTTTTAGTAATTTATACAGAAGAAGGGGTTACTAGCCCCTTGCTCCTGGCATTTTGGTCACCTCTTATGACACGCATGACGACTTACGGAGAAAGAATTCTGTTCCACTTCCCCACTGGAGACTATATATATATATATATATATATATATATATATATATATATATTATATATATATATATATATATATATATATATATATATATATATATATATAATCTTCCCTTTCCATTCCTTGGGGAATGGAAAGTTAATATTAATAATGAAACAATAACAAAAATAATAATAACTAATAATAGTAATTATTGAAAGAAAAAACAGGCAGAAACAGTCTTGGAAATGCATCACTTGACAAACTTGACAGAACTTTTGTAGAATTGTGATGTGAAGTAGGATTAACAGAGGTTAACAGGTGTTACTTCTGATAGTTCTATTGTTTACATTTTGCATTAAGCTGTGTGTCTCGTGCAGACTGTCGCGAGTTGCAGAGATTGAAGAAAGGATAGTGTTGCCTGATATGAGGAGGCGTTGCAAGGATACCTAGGGAATACTTGTTGATACAACGAAAAAGTTTGCAATGAGAGGTGTGTGTACGAGTATGTGTGTTTATATGTGTGTATGTGTACTCACCTATTTGTACTCACCTATTTGTGGTTGCAGGGGTTGAGTCCTAGCTCCTGGCCCCGCCTCTTCACCGGTTGCTACTAGGCCCTCTCTCTCCCCGCTCCATGAGCTTTATCAAACCTCGTCTTAAAACTGTGTATGGTTCCTGCCTCCACTACGTCATTTTCTAGGCTATTCCACTGCCTTACAACTCTATGACTGAAGAAATACTTCCTACTATCTCTCTGACTCATTTGTGTCTTCAACTTCCAATTGTGGCCTCTTGTTTCTGTGTCCCCTCCCTGGAACATCCTGTCTTTGTCCACTTTGTCTATTCCACGCAGTATTTTATATGTCGTTATCATGTCTCCCCTGACCCTCCTGTCCTCCAGTGTGGTCAGGCCGATTTCCCTTAATCTTTCCTCATATGACATTCCCCTTAGCTCTGGAACTAACCTTGTCGCAAACCTTTGTACTTTCTCTAGTTTCTTGACGTGTTAGTATGTGTATGTGTGTATATATGTACGTGTATGTGTATGTGTGTATATATGTACGTGTATATGTTTGTGTATGTGCGTGAGTGTTTTTTTGTGAGTACTCACCTAATTGTATTCACCTAATTGTGGTTTCAGGGGTCGAATCATGGCTCCTGACCCCGCCTCTTCACTGGTCGCTACTAGGTCACTCCCTCCCTACTCGGTGAGATTTATCATACCTTTTCTTAAAGGCTATGTATGGATTTTGCCTCCACCACCTCCCTTTCCAGACTATTCCACTTCCTGACAACTCTGTGACTGAAGAAATACTTCCTAACATCCTTGTGATTCATCTGAGTCTTCAGTTTCCATTGTGACCCCTTGTGTGTGTGTGTGTGTGTGTGTGTGTGTGTGTGTGTGTGTGTGTGTGTGTACTCACCTCATCTAGTTGTACTTACCTAGTTATGGTTGCAGGGGTCGAGTCACAGCTCCTGGCCTCACCTATTCACTGGTCGCTTCTAGGTCACTCTTCCTGCTCCATGAGCTGTATCATACCTCTTTTTAAAGCTATGTATGGATCCTGCCTCCACTATATCACTTCCCAGACTATTCCACTTCCTGACAACTCTGTGACTGACGAAATACTTCCTAACATCCTTGTGATTTATCTGAGTCTTCAACTTCCAATTGTGCCCCCTTATGCGTGTGTGTGTGTGTGTGTGTGTGTGTGTGTGTGTGGGTGTGTGTGTGTGTGTGTGTGGGTGTGTGTGTGTGTGTGTGTGGTGTGTGTGTGTGTATGTTTGTGTGTACGTGCGTGCGTGCGTGCGTGCGTGTATTTTTGTGCGTATGTGTGCGTGTATGTGTGCGTGTGTGCGCGTGTATGTGTGTATTTGTGTGTATCTGTAGGTATAGGTGTGTATGTATGTGTGTATTTCCAAGTTTATATGAAAGTTTTTTTCGTGTTCTCTTTACAGTAATGTATATATTCTGTTTAGCAGGTCATTTCTCTTTTCGCTTATTAATTTCAGCTTTCTTCTCTTTCTTCATATCTTCTCCCTTTTCTTTTCAATCTTTTTCCTATTGTTCCCCCCCTCTCTCTCTCTCTCTCTCTCTCTCTCTCTCTCACACACACACAAAGCAACTATCGTAAGCAAGTCGCAAGAAACTGCTGGAAAATAAGCCGGACTATCTAAATTGTTGGTCAATTTACTGCTAATCGAGAGCGGAATTTAAAATCAAATTTCTTTTTCATCCAAGATTAGCAGCCAACAGTTTCCTGTCAGAGGATAATTAAGAAAGGTCAAATAAAATCAAGCAAACAGTTGCTGCCCACCACGGCGAACAGCTGGCTAGCACGACGAACAGCTGGCTAGCACGACGAACAGCTGGCTAACACGACAAGCTGGTTAACACGACAAACAGCTGGCTAACACGACAAACAGCTGGCTAACACGACAAGCTGGTTAACACGACAAACAGCTGGATAACACGACAAACAGCTGGATAACACGACAAACAGCTGGATAACACGACAATCTGTTAATATACCAAACTGTTGGCAAACACGATAAACAGGTGGTAACACTACAGACAGCTGTCCATCACGACAAACAGCTGTGCACCACCACTAACAGCTGTTTACCACAACAGTTGTTCACCACGACAAACACCTGCCCACGACAACAAACAGCTGCTACCATGAAGAACGACGGACAAAATTAGTTAAAGAATTGGACACATCCAATCTGTTGCCATTTCTTGAGTTTTGGACTTCCTTTCTCAGTACCCGATGCTGGTGTATAGCTCTTGATCCAAGGATTTGCAGCTACCCTTTCCTTTCTTGGATCAAATCTGATTACCTTCCATTTCACCAGGCGTTGTGTGACCCCTTACTGGCTTAGCGCTTCACAATTAGCGAGGGATAATATCAGAAAAGCCCAGCTTCTTGGACATCTACAGAGCAAGAAGTGGTGGTGGAGGCTTGATCCTCCGTTCACTTATTGCTGCTTGCTCTTGTTCGCTCTCATGTTCTCTTTGTCTGTCTGTCTATCTGTCTGTCTGTCTATCTATCTAACCAGGCAGATTTGAACATGTATAGGAGTCAAACCGTACCACGGGCGGGGATAGAACCCGCGATCAGTCTCAAAACTCTGATCGCGGGTTCTATTCCCGCCCGTGGTGTGGTCCATATAACCTGGTGAGTTTGAGTTTTGCATAGAAATTTCTAACCCAGGATGTAACTACAACAGATGCGGTGTCTTATGAATAGTAAGCTCTTCGTGTATTCATTCAGGTGTTGCTGTGTGATAGCTTGTAAGTGCGGCAGTGGACGTAGAGATAAAGTGTGTGTGTGTGTGTGTGTGTGTGTGTGTGTGTGTGTGTGTGTGTGTGTGTGTGTGTTTCTCTATATATATATATATATATATATATATATATATATATATATATATATATATATACATATATATATATATATCGTGAGTAATAGGTAAAACTTGCGATTTTGGCTGAAATAGCAACCCTTTTCTTGCCGAATAAGACAAGAGAAAATTTGTGTATGTAATAATTTCGCAAAAAATATTCTGAACCTAACTAAAAAATATATATTTCATGGTGTTTGTTTATTATTAAATTGTTGTAAACTTACCTAACATATATTAAGTTGGATCAGGCTAAATTCAATTGCGCTTGTTATAATAAGGTTAGTTAAGTTTTCTAAGGTTCATTTGGTACAAACTTATTATTTTTTATAGTAACATGATTGAAAAAAATATATCTTTAAATGTATAAGAGAAAATTTTAGAAAGGACTTAATATTAAATGAGTTCCTGCAAAGTGACCAGTTTTACCTATTCGGCACGACATATATATATATATATATATATATATATATATATATATATATATATATATATATATATATATATATATATATATATATATATATCTATATATGTGTGTGTGTGTGTGGTGCCGATTATGTAAAGCTTGCGATCTTGGCTTAAATAGCAACGTTCATCTTGCCATATAGGACAAGTGAAAATTTGTGTATGCAATAATTTCACAAAAATCATTCTGAACCTGACGAAAAAAATTTATTTCACTGTGTTTGTTTAGTATTAAATTATTGTAAACAAATCTAAAATATATTTAGTTGGGTTAGGCTAAATTAAATTGCGCTTGTTATAATAAGGTTAGGAAAGTTTTCAAAGATTCTTTTGGTGCAAAATTATAAATTTTTACATTAACATCAATGAAAAAAATCTATCTTTAAACGTATAAGAGAAAATTTTAGAAAGAACTTAATTTTAAACGAGTTCTTCCTAAGTGACCAGTTTTGCATATTCGACACGACATACATATATATATTTTTAAATACATACGCACGCACACACACAAACACACACACACACACACACACACACACACACACACACACACACACACACACACACACACACACACACACACACACACACACACACACGCAAGCATATACTAAAATCTGCTTATCTGTCACTCCACATATACACTGAAATACGTGTATTTCTAAACGTAAATATACTGTATTTTAATGTTGGTGTATATGTTGGAGGCTTAATTGGATTTAAAGACTGTGGACTACATTAAGGTCATTAAGGGTGCATGCAACTCAGCGTGTACACCGAGATACACATCTTTCTGTTTTGAATCCTTTCTGTACAGGAGGAACGCGACTGGAACGAATGTCCTGTATCTTATATTTAACCAGACAGACCGACCAATAGTAACACGTGTAATTGGTTAAATTGGTTTAAGTCCTATTAACTAATCAATGGGCCAATTAATGCTGCGTGTCACCTTTTTACCGTCTGCGAAGATCACTTTAATAACTAAAACAAAGATTTGAGAAAACTCTCAGTGAATGAAGTCTGAGAGATATACACCTCTCATTGTATTATTTTGAGAGATATACGCCTTTCATTGTATTACTTTGTGAGATTCAATCTTCTTATTGTATTATTTTGAGTGATTTACACCTCTCATTCTATTATTTTGAGAGATTTACACCTCTCATTGTATTATTTTGAGAAACTTACACCTCTCATTGTATTATTGTGAGAGATTTATACCTCTCATTGTATTATTTTAAGAGATGTACGCATCTCATTGTATTATTTTGAGAGATTTACACCTCTCATTTCATTATTTCGAGAGATTTACACCTCTCATTTTATTATTTTGAGAGATTTACACCTCTCATTGTATTATTTTGAGATATATGCGTGTTTCGTTGTATTATTTTGAGAGATTTACGCCTCTTATTGTATTATTTTGAGAGATTTACACCTCTCATTGTATTATTTTGAGAGATTTACCCCTCTTATTGTATTATTTTGAGAGATTTGCACTTATCATTGTATTATTTTGAGAGATTTACACCTCTGATTGTATTATTTTGAGATATTTACACTTCTCATTGTATTATTTTGAGATATATACGCCTTTCATTGTAGTATTTTGAGAGATTTACGCCTCTCATTGTATTATTTTGAGAGATTTACACCTCTCATTTTATTATTTTGAGAGATTTACACCTCTCATTGTATTATTTTGAGAGATTTACGCCTCTCATTTTATTATTTTCAGAGATTTACACCTCTCATTTTATTATTTTGAGAGATTTACACTTCTCATTGTATTATTTTGAGAGATTTACACCTCTCATTGTATTATTTTGAGAGATTTACACCTCTCATTTTATTATTTTGAGAGATTTACACTTCTCATTGTATTATTTTGAGAGATTTACATCTCTCATTTTATTATTTTCAGAGATTTACACCTCTCATTTTATTATTTTGAGAGATTTACACCTCTCATTGTATTATTTTGAGAGATTTACACCTCTCATTGTATTATTTTGAGAGATTTACACCTCTCATTGTATTATTTTGAGAGATTTACACCTCTCATTTTATTATTTTGAGAGATTTACACCTCTCATTGGATTATTTTGAGAGATTTACACCTCTCATTGGATTATTTTGAGAGATTTACACCTCTCATTGGATTATTTTGAGAGATTTACACCTCTCATTGTGATAAATTAGACACATGTGCAACTCTTGGGTATCTTTATTGAGGAAACGTTTCGCCACACAGTGGCTTCATCAGTCCATACAAAGGAGAATCTTGAAGAACAGGAGGAGAATGAGGTAATCAGTCCCTCAACCTTGAGTCGATGTGGTCAGTCCATCAATCTTGAATAGAATACGGCATACGTGCTGAGAAGGAGCTTATAA